>NW_028301718.1:1564683-1877620 GCF_037042655.1 Diuraphis noxia
ATACGTGTTTTAGATGTAAAATAATGTGAACTTAACGATAAAAATATAAAAAGTATGATTAGTTCAATACAAATGACTTTAAACGATATTTAGCGGAAATATCACCATTTTTTACCAAATTTTTTTTCTATTTTTTGTATTCACCCAAATGTATTGTAAACACGTGTTTTAGATGTAAAATAATGTGAACTTAACGTTAAAAATATAAAAAGTATGATTAGTTTAATAGAAATGTCTTAAGACGATATTTAGCGGATTCATCACCTGTATTTCTAAATTTTTTTACGACCTTTTATATTCACCCAAATGTATTGTAAAGACGTGTTTTAGATGTAAAATTATGTGAACTTAACGATAAAAATATAAAAAGTATGATTAGTTCAATACAAATGACTTAAGACGATATTTAGCGGATTCATCACCTGTATTTCTAAATTTTTTTACGACCTTTTATATTCACCCAAATGTATTGTAAAGACGTGTTTTAGATGTAAAATTATGTGAACTTAACGATAAAAATATAAAAAGTATGATTAGTTCAATACAAATGACTTTAAACGATATTTAGCGGAATTATCACCATTTTTTACCAAATTTTTTCCCAAATTTTTTTTCTATTTTTTGTATTCACCCAAATGTATTGTAAATACGTGTTTTAGATGTAAAATAATGTGAACTTAACGTTAAAAATATAAAAAGTATGATTAGTTCAATACAAATGACTTTAAACGATATTTAGCGGAATTATCACAATTTTTTACCAAATTTTTTTTCTATTTTTTGTATTCACCCAAATGTATTGTAAATACGTGTTTTAGATGTAAAATAATGTGAACTTAACGATAAAAATATAAAAAGTATGATTAGTTCAATACAAATGACTTTAAACGATATTTAGCGGAATTATCAGCATTTTTTACCCAATTTATTCCCAAATTTTTTTTCTATTTTTTGTATTCATCCAAATGTATTGTAAATACGTGTTTTAGATGTAAAATAATGTGAACTTAACGATAAAAATATAAAAAGTATGATTAGTGCAATACAAATGACTTTAAACGATATTTAGCGGAATTATCACCATTTTTTACCAAATTTTTTCCCAAATTTTTTTTCTATTTTTTGTATTCACCCAAATGTATTGTAAATACGTGTTTTAGATGTAAAATAATGTGAACATAACGATAAAAATATAAAAAGTATGATTAGTTCAATACAAATGACTTTAAACGATATTTAGCGGAATTATCACCATTTTTTACCCAATTTTTTCCCAAATTTTTTTTCTATTTTTTGTATTCACCCAAATGTATTGTAAACACGTGTTTTAGATGTAAAATAATGTGAACTTAACGATAAAAATATAAAAAGTATGATTAGTTTAATAGAAATGACTTAAGACGATATTTTGCGGATTCATCACCTGTATTTCAAAATTTTTTTACGACCTTTTGTATTCACCCAAATGTATTGTAAATACGTGTTTTAGATGTAAAATAATGTGAACTTAACGATAAAAATATAAAAAGTATGATTAGTTCAATACAAATGACTTTAAACGATATTTAGCGGAATTATTACCATTTTTTACCAAATTTTTTTTCTATTTTTTGTATTCACCCAAATGTATTGTAAACACATGTATTAGATGTAAAATAATGTGAACTTAACGATAAAAATATAAAAAGTATGATTAGTTCAATACAAATGACTTTAAACGATATTTAGCGGAATTATCACCATTTTTTACCCAATTTTTTCCCAAATTTTTTTTCTATTTTTTGTATTCACCCAAATGTATTGTAAACACGTGTTTTAGATGTAAAATAATGTGAACTTAACGTTAAAAATATAAAAAGTATGATTAGTTTAATAGAAATGACTTAAGACGATATTTAGCAGATTCATCACCTGTATTTCAAAATTTTTTTACGACCTTTTATATTCACCCAAATGTATTGTAAATACGTGTTTTAGATGTAAAATAATGTGAACTTAACGATAAAAATATAAAAAGTATGATTAGTTCAATACAAATGACTTTAAACGATATTTAGCGGCATTATCACCATTTTTTACCAAATTTTTTTTCTATTTTTTGTATTCACCCAAATGTATTGTAAACACGTGTTTTAGATGTAAAATAATGTGAACTTAACGATAAAAATATAAAAAGTATGATTAGTTTAATAGAAATGACTTAAGACGATATTTAGCGGATTCATCACATGTATTTCTAAATTTTTTTACGACCTTTTATATTCACCCAAATGTATTGTAAAGACGTGTTTTAGATGTAAAATTATGTGAACTTAACGATAAAAATATAAAAAGTATGATTAGTTCAATACAAATGACTTTAAACGATATTTAGCGGAATTATCACCATTTTTTACCCAATTTTTTCCCAAATTTTTTTTCTATTTTTTGTATTCAACCAAATGTATTGTAAATACGTGTTTTAGATGTACAATAATGTGAACTTAACGTTAAAAATATAAAAAGTATGATTAGTTTAATAGAAATGACTTAAGACGATATTTAGCGGATTCATCACCTGTATTACAAAATTTTTTTACGACCTTTTATATTCACCCAAATGTATTGTAAAGACGTGTTTTAGATGTAAAATAATGTGAACTTAACGATAAAAATATAAAAAGTATGATTAGTTCAATACAAATGACTTTAAACGATATTTAGCGGAATTATCACCATTTTTTACCCAATTTTTTCCCAAATTTTTTTTCTATTTTTTGTATTCACCCAAATGTATTGTAAATACGTGTTTTAGATGTAAAATAATGTGAACTTAACGATAAAAATATAAAAAGTATGATTAGTTCAATACAAATGACTTTAAACGATATTTAGCGGAATTATCACCATTTTTTACCAAATTTTTTCCCAAATTTTTTTTCTATTTTTTGTATTCACCCAAATGTATTGTAAATACGTGTTTTAGATGTAAAATAATGTGAACTTAACGTTAAAAATATAAAAAGTATGATTAGTTCAATACAAATGACTTTAAACGATATTTAGCGGAATTATCACAATTTTTTACCAAATTTTTTTTCTATTTTTTGTATTCACCCAAATGTATTGTAAATACGTGTTTTAGATGTAAAATAATGTGAATTTAACGATAAAAATATAAAAAGTATGATTAGTTCAATACAAATGACTTTAAACGATATTTAGCGGAATTATCACCATTTTTTACCCAATTTTTTCCCAAATTTTTTTTCTATTTTTTGTATTCAACCAAATGTATTGTAAATACGTGTTTTAGATGTAAAATAATGTGAACTTAACGTTAAAAATATAAAAAGTATGATTAGTTTAATAGAAATGACTTAAGACGATATTTAGCGGATTCATCACCTGTATTACAAAATTTTTTTACGACCTTTTATATTCACCCAAATGTATTGTAAAGACGTGTTTTAGATGTAAAATAATGTGAACTTAACGATAAAAATATAAAAAGTATGATTAGTTCAATACAAATGACTTTAAACGATATTTAGCGGAATTATCACCATTTTTTACCCAATTTTTTCCCAAATTTTTTTTCTATTTTTTGTATTCACCCAAATGTATTGTAAATACGTGTTTTAGACTGTAATATAATGTGAACTTAACGATAAAAATATAAAAAGTATGATTAGTTCAATACAAATGACTTTAAACGATATTTAGCGGAATTATCACCATTTTTTACCCAATTTTTTCCCAAATTTTTTTTCTATTTTTTGTATTCACCCAAATGTATTGTAAACACGTGTTTTAGATGTAAAATTATGTGAACTTAACGTTAAAAATATAAAAAGTATGATTAGTTTAATAGAAATGACTTAAGACGATATTTAGCGGATTCATCACCTGTATTTCTAAATTTTTTTACGACCTTTTATATTCACCCAAATGTATTGTAAAGACGTGTTTTAGATGTAAAATTATGTGAACTTAACGATAAAAATATAAAAAGTATGATTAGTTCAATACAAATGACTTTAAACGATATTTAGCGGAATTATCACCATTTTTTACCCAATTTTTTCCCAAATTTTTTTTCTATTTTTTGTATTCACCCAAATGTATTGTAAATACGTGTTTTAGATGTAAAATAATGTGAACTTAACGATAAAAATATAAAAAGTATGATTAGTTCAATACAAATGACTTTAAACGATATTTAGCGGAATTATCACCATTTTTTACCAAATTTTTTCCCAAATTTTTTTTCTATTTTTTGTATTCACCCAAATGTATTGTAAATACGTGTTTTAGATGTAAAATAATGTGAACTTAACGTTAAAAATATAAAAAGTATGATTAGTTCAATACAAATGACTTTAAACGATATTTAGCGGAATTATCACAATTTTTTACCAAATTTTTTTTCTATTTTTTGTATTCACCCAAATGTATTGTAAATACGTGTTTTAGATGTAAAATAATGTGAATTTAACGATAAAAATATAAAAAGTATGATTAGTTCAATACAAATGACTTTAAACGATATTTAGCGGAATTATCAGCATTTTTTACCCAATTTTTTCCCAAATTTTTTTTCTATTTTTTGTATTCACCCAAATGTATTGTAAATACGTGTTTTAGATGTAAAATAATGTGAACTTAACGATAAAAATATAAAAAGTATGATTAGTTCAATACAAATGACTTTAAACGATATTTAGCGGAATTATCACCATTTTTTACCAAATTTTTTCCCAAATTTTTTTTCTATTTTTTGTATACACCCAAATGTATTGTAAATACGTGTTTTAAATGTAAAATAATGTGAACATAACGATACAAATATAAAAAGTATGATTAGTTCAATACAAATGACTTTAAACGATATTTAGCGGAATTATTACCATTTTTTACCAAATTTTTTTTCTATTTTTTGTATTCACACAAATGTATTGTAAACACGTGTATTAGATGTAAAATAATGTGAACTTAACCATAAAAATATAAAAAGTATGATTAGTTCAATACAAATGACTTAAGACGATATTTAGCGGATTCATCACCTGTATTTCTAAATTTTTTTACAACCTTTTATATTCACCCAAATGTATTGTAAAGACGTGTTTTAGATGTAAAATTATGTGAACTTAACGATAAAAATATAAAAAGTATGATTAGTTCAATACAAATGACTTTAAACGATATTTAGCGGAATTATCACCATTTTTTACCCAATTTTTTCCCAAATTTTTTTTCTATTTTTTGTATTCACCCAAATGTATTGTAAATACGTTTTTTAGATGTAAAATAATGTGAACTTAACGATAAAAATATAAAAAGTATGATTAGTTCAATACAAATGACTTTAAACGATATTTAGCGGAATTATCACCATTTTTTACCAAATTTTTTCCCAAATTTTTTTTCTATTTTTTGTATTCACCCAAATGTATTGTAAATACGTGTTTTAGATGTAAAATAATGTGAACTTAACGTTAAAAATATAAAAAGTATGATTAGTTCAATACAAATGACTTTAAACGATATTTAGCGGAATTATCACAATTTTTTACCAAATTTTTTTTCTATTTTTTGTATTCACCCAAATGTATTGTAAATACGTGTTTTAGATGTAAAATAATGTGAACTTAACGATAAAAATATAAAAAGTATGATTAGTTCAATACAAATGACTTTAAACGATATTTAGCGGAATTATCAGCATTTTTTACCCAATTTTTTCCCAAATTTTTTTTCTATTTTTTGTATTCACCCAAATGTATTGTAAATACGTGTTTTAGATGTAAAATAATGTGAACTTAACGTTAAAAATATAAAAAGTATGATTAGTTTAATAGAAATGACTTAAGACGATATTTAGCAGATTCATCACCTGTATTTCAAAATTTTTTTACGACCTTTTATATTCACCCAAATGTATTGTAAATACGTGTTTTAGATGTAAAATAATGTGAACTTAACGATAAAAATATAAAAAGTATGATTAGTTCAATACAAATGACTTTAAACGATATTTAGCGGAATTATCACCATTTTTTACCAAATTTTTTTTCTATTTTTTGTATTCACCCAAATGTATTGTAAACACGTGTTTTAGATGTAAAATAATGTGAACTTAACGTTAAAAATATAAAAAGTATGATTAGTTTAATAGAAATGACTTAAGACGATATTTAGCGGATTCATCACCTGTATTTCTAAATTTTTTTACGACCTTTTATATTCACCCAAATGTATTGTAAAGACGTGTTTTAGATGTAAAATTATGTGAACTTAACGATAAAAATATAAAAAGTATGATTAGTTCAATACAAATGACTTAAGACGATATTTAGCGGATTCATCACCTGTATTTCTAAATTTTTTTACGACCTTTTATATTCACCCAAATGTATTGTAAAGACGTGTTTTAGATGTAAAATTATGTGAACTTAACGATAAAAATATAAAAAGTATGATTAGTTCAATACAAATGACTTTAAACGATATTTAGCGGAATTATCACCATTTTTTACCCAATTTTTTCCCAAATTTTTTTTCTATTTTTTGTATTCACCCAAATGTATTGTAAATACGTGTTTTAGATGTAAAATAATGTGAACTTAACGATAAAAATATAAAAAGTATGATTAGTTCAATACAAATGACTTTAAACGATATTTAGCGGAATTATCACAATTTTTTACCAAATTTTTTCCCAAATTTTTTTTCTATTTTTTGTATTCACCCAAATGTATTGTAAATACGTGTTTTAGATGTAAAATAATGTGAACTTAACGATAAAAATATAAAAAGTATGATTAGTTTAATAGAAATGACTTAAGACGATATTTTGCGGATTCATCACCTGTATTTCAAAATTTTTTTACGACCTTTTATATTCACCCAAATGTATTGTAAAGACGTGTTTTAGATGTAAAATAATGTGAACTTAACGATAAAAATATAAAAAGTATGATTAGTTCAATACAAATGACTTTAAACGATATTTAGCGGAATTATCAGCATTTTTTACCCAATTTTTTCCCAAATTTTTTTTCTATTTTTTGTATTCACCCAAATGTATTGTAAATACGTGTTTTAGATGTAAAATAATGTGAACTTAACGATAAAAATATAAAAAGTATGATTAGTTCAATACAAATGACTTTAAACGATATTTAGCGGAATTATCACCATTTTTTACCAAATTTTTTCCCAAATTTTTTTTCTATTTTTTGTATTCACCCAAATGTATTGTAAATACGTGTTTTAGATGTAAAATAATGTGAACATAACGATAAAAATATAAAAAGTATGATTAGTTCAATACAAATGACTTTAAACGATATTTAGCGGAATTATCACCATTTTTTACCCAATTTTTTCCCAAATTTTTTTTCTATTTTTTGTATTCACCCAAATGTATTGTAAACACGTGTTTTAGATGTAAAATAATGTGAACTTAACGATAAAAATATAAAAAGTATGATTAGTTTAATAGAAATGACTTAAGACGATATTTTGCGGATTCATCACCTGTATTTCAAAATTTTTTTACGACCTTTTATATTCACCCAAATGTATTGTAAAGACGTGTTTTAGATGTAAAATAATGTGAACTTAACGATAAAAATATAAAAAGTATGATTAGTTCAATACAAATGACTTTAAACGATATTTAGCAGAATTATCACCATTTTTTACCAAATTTTTTTTCTATTTTTTGTATTCACCCAAATGTATTGTAAACACGTGTTTTAGATGTAAAATAATGTGAACTTAACGTTAAAAATATAAAAAGTATGATTAGTTTAATAGAAATGACTTAAGACGATATTTAGCGGATTCATCACCTGTATTTCTAAATTTTTTTACGACCTTTTATATTCACCCAAATGTATTGTAAAGACGTGTTTTAGATGTAAAATTATGTGAACTTAACGATAAAAATATAAAAAGTATGATTAGTTCAATACAAATGACTTAAGACGATATTTAGCGGATTCATCACCTGTATTTCTAAATTTTTTTACGACCTTTTATATTCACCCAAATGTATTGTAAAGACGTGTTTTAGATGTAAAATTATGTGAACTTAACGATAAAAATATAAAAAGTATGATTAGTTCAATACAAATGACTTTAAACGATATTTAGCGGAATTATCACCATTTTTTACCCAATTTTTTCCCAAATTTTTTTTCTATTTTTTGTATTCACCCAAATGTATTGTAAATACGTGTTTTAGATGTAAAATAATGTGAACTTAACGATAAAAATATAAAAAGTATGATTAGTTCAATACAAATGACTTTAAACGATATTTAGCGGAATTATCACAATTTTTTACCAAATTTTTTCCCAAATTTTTTTTCTATTTTTTGTATTCACCCAAATGTATTGTAAATACGTGTTTTAGATGTAAAATAATGTGAACTTAACGATAAAAATATAAAAAGTATGATTAGTTTAATAGAAATGACTTAAGACGATATTTTGCGGATTCATCACCTGTATTTCAAAATTTTTTTACGACCTTTTATATTCACCCAAATGTATTGTAAAGACGTGTTTTAGATGTAAAATAATGTGAACTTAACGATAAAAATATAAAAAGTATGATTAGTTCAATACAAATGACTTTAAACGATATTTAGCGGAATTATCAGCATTTTTTACCCAATTTTTTCCCAAATTTTTTTTCTATTTTTTGTATTCACCCAAATGTATTGTAAATACGTGTTTTAGATGTAAAATAATGTGAACTTAACGATAAAAATATAAAAAGTATGATTAGTTCAATACAAATGACTTTAAACGATATTTAGCGGAATTATCACCATTTTTTACCAAATTTTTTCCCAAATTTTTTTTCTATTTTTTGTATTCACCCAAATGTATTGTAAATACGTGTTTTAGATGTAAAATAATGTGAACATAACGATAAAAATATAAAAAGTATGATTAGTTCAATACAAATGACTTTAAACGATATTTAGCGGAATTATCACCATTTTTTACCCAATTTTTTCCCAAATTTTTTTTCTATTTTTTGTATTCACCCAAATGTATTGTAAACACGTGTTTTAGATGTAAAATAATGTGAACTTAACGATAAAAATATAAAAAGTATGATTAGTTTAATAGAAATGACTTAAGACGATATTTTGCGGATTCATCACCTGTATTTCAAAATTTTTTTACGACCTTTTATATTCACCCAAATGTATTGTAAAGACGTGTTTTAGATGTAAAATAATGTGAACTTAACGATAAAAATATAAAAAGTATGATTAGTTCAATACAAATGACTTTAAACGATATTTAGCAGAATTATCACCATTTTTTACCAAATTTTTTTTCTATTTTTTGTATTCACCCAAATGTATTGTAAACACGTGTTTTAGATGTAAAATAATGTGAACTTAACGTTAAAAATATAAAAAGTATGATTAGTTTAATAGAAATGACTTAAGACGATATTTAGCAGATTCATCACCTGTATTTCAAAATTTTTTTACGACCTTTTATATTCACCCAAATGTATTGTAAAGACGTGTTTTAGATGTAAAATAATGTGAACTTAACGTTAAAAATATAAAAAGTATGATTAGTTTAATAGAAATGACTTAAGACGATATTTAGCGGATTCATCACCTGTATTTCTAAATTTTTTTACGACCTTTTATATTCACCCAAATGTATTGTAAAGACGTGTTTTAGATGTAAAATTATGTGAACTTAACGATAAAAATATAAAAAGTATGATTAGTTCAATACAAATGACTTTAAACGATATTTAGCGGAATTATCACCATTTTTTACCCAATTTTTTCCAAAATTTTTTTTCTATTTTTTGTATTCACCCAAATGTATTGTAAATACGTGTTTTAGATGTAAAATAATGTGAACTTAACGATAAAAATATAAAAAAGTATGATTAGTTCAATACAAATGACTTTAAACGATAATTAGCGGAATTATCACCATTTTTTACCAAATTTTTTCCCAAATTTTTTTTCTATTTTTTGTATTCACCCAAATGTATTGTAAATACGTGTTTTAGATGTAAAATAATGTGAACTTAACGTTAAAAATATAAAAAGTATGATTAGTTCAATACAAATGACTTTAAACGATATTTAGCGGAATTATCACAATTTTTTACCAAATTTTTTTTCTATTTTTTGTATTCACCCAAATGTATTGTAAACACGTGTATTAGATGTAAAATAATGTGAACTTAACGATAAAAATATAAAAAGTATGATTAGTTCAATACAAATGACTTTAAACGATATTTAGCGGAATTATCACCATTTTTTACCAAATTTTTTCCCAAATTTTTTTTCTATTTTTTGTATTCACCCAAATGTATTGTAAATACGTGTTTTAGATGTAAAATAATGTGAACTTAACGATAAAAATATAAAAAGTATGATTAGTTCAATACAAATGACTTTAAACGATATTTAGCGGAATTATCACCATTTTTTACCAAATTTTTTTTCTATTTTTTGTATTCACCCAAATGTATTGTAAATACGTGTTTTAGATGTAAAATAATGTGAACATAACGATTAAAATATAAAAAGTATGATTAGTTCAATACAAATGACTTTAAACGATATTTAGCGGAATTATCACCATTTTTTACCCAATTTTTTCCCAAATTTTTTTTCTATTTTTTGTATTCACCCAAATGTATTGTAAACACGTGTTTTAGATGTAAAATAATGTGAACTTAACGATAAAAATATAAAAAGTATGATTAGTTTAATAGAAATGACTTAAGACGATATTTTGCGGATTCATCACCTGTATTTCAAAATTTTTTTACGACCTTTTATATTCACCCAAATGTATTGTAAAGACGTGTTTTAGATGTAAAATAATGTGAACTTAACGATAAAAATATAAAAAGTATGATTAGTTCAATACAAATGACTTTAAACGATATTTAGCGGAATTATCACCATTTTTTACCAAATTTTTTTTCTATTTTTTGTATTCACCCAAATGTATTGTAAACACGTGTTTTAGATGTAAAATAATGTGAACTTAACGTTAAAAATATAAAAAGTATGATTAGTTTAATAGAAATGACTTAAGACGATATTTAGCAGATTCATCACCTGTATTTCAAAATTTTTTTACGACCTTTTATATTCACCCAAATGTATTGTAAAGACGTGTTTTAGATGTAAAATAATGTGAACTTAACGATAAAAATATAAAAAGTATGATTAGTTCAATACAAATGACTTTAAACGATATTTAGCGGAATTATCACCATTTTTTACCCAATTTTTTCCCAAATTTTTTTTCTATTTTTTGTATTCACCCAAATGTATTGTAAACACGTGTATTAGATGTAAAATAATGTGAACTTAACGATAAAAATATAAAAAGTATGATTAGTTCAATACAAATGACTTTAAACGATATTTAGCGGAATTATCACCATTTTTTACCAAATTTTTTCCCAAATTTTTTTTCTATTTTTTGTATTCACCCAAATGTATTGTAAATACGTGTTTTAGATGTAAAATAATGTGAACATTACGATAAAAATATAAAAAGTATGATTAGTTCAATACAAATGACTTTAAACGATATTTAGCGGAATTATCACCATTTTTTACCAAATTTTTTTTCTATTTTTTGTATTCACCCAAATGTATTGTAAACACGTGTTTTAGATGTAAAATAATGTGAATTTAACCATAAAAATATAAAAAGTATGATTAGTTCAATACAAATGACTTTAAACGATATTTAGCGGAATTATCAGCATTTTTTACCCAATTTTTTCCCAAATTTTTTTTCTATTTTTTGTATTCACCCAAATGTATTGTAAATACGTGTCTTAGATGTAAAATAATGTGAACTTAACGATAAAAATATAAAAAGTATGATTAGTTCAATACAAATGACTTTAAACGATATTTAGCGGAATTATCACCATTTTTTACCAAATTTTTTCCCAAATTTTTTTTCTATTTTTTGTATACACCCAAATGTATTGTAAATACGTGTTTTAGATGTAAAATAATGTGAACATAACGATAAAAATATAAAAAGTATGATTAGTTCAATACAAATGACTTTAAACGATATTTAGCGGAATTATCACCATTTTTTACCCAATTTTTTCCCAAATTTTTTTTCTATTTTTTGTATTCACCCAAATGTATTGTAAACACGTGTTTTAGATGTAAAATAATGTGAACTTAACGTTAAAAATATAAAAAGTATGATTAGTTTAATAGAAATGACTTAAGACGATATTTTGCGGATTCATCACCTGTATTTCAAAATTTTTTTACGACCTTTTATATTCACCCAAATGTATTGTAAAGACGTGTTTTAGATGTAAAATAATGTGAACTTAACGATAAAAATATAAAAAGTATGATTAGTTCAATACAAATGACTTTAAACGATATTTAGCGGAATTATTACCATTTTTTACCAAATTTTTTTTCTATTTTTTTTATTCACCCAAATGTATTGTATACACGTGTATTAGATGTAAAATAATGTGAACTTAACGATAAAAATATAAAAAGTATGATTAGTTCAATACAAATGACATTAAACGATATTTAGCGGAATTATCACCATTTTTTACCCAATTTTTTCCCAAATTTTTTTTCTATTTTTTGTATTCACCCAAATGTATTGTAAACACGTGTTTTAGATGTAAATTAATGTGAACTTAACGTTAAAAATATAAAAAGTATGATTAGTTTAATAGAAATGACTTAAGACGATATTTAGCAGATTCATCACCTGTATTTCAAAATTTTTTTACGACCTTTTATATTCACCCAAATGTATTGTAAATACGTGTTTTAGATGTAAAATAATGTGAACTTAACGATAAAAATATAAAAAGTATGATTAGTTCAATACAAATGACTTTAAACGATATTTAGCGGAATTATCACCATTTTTTACCAAATTTTTTTTCTATTTTTTGTATTCACCCAAATGTATTGTAAACACGTGTTTTAGATGTAAAATAATGTGAACTTAACGTTAAAAATATAAAAAGTATGATTAGTTTAATAGAAATGACTTAAGACGACATTTAGCGGATTCATCACCTGTATTTCTAAATTTTTTTACGACCTTTTATATTCACCCAAATGTATTGTAAAGACGTGTTTTAGATGTAAAATTATGTGAACTTAACGATAAAAATATAAAAAGTATGATTAGTTCAATACAAATGACTTTAAACGATATTTAGCGGAATTATCACCATTTTTTACCCAATTTTTTCCAAAATTTTTTTTCTATTTTTTGTATTCACCCAAATGTATTGTAAATACGTGTTTTAGATGTAAAATAATGTGAACTTAACGATAAAAATATAAAAAAGTATGATTAGTTCAATACAAATGACTTTAAACGATAATTAGCGGAATTATCACCATTTTTTACCAAATTTTTTCCCAAATTTTTTTTCTATTTTTTGTATTCACCCAAATGTATTGTAAATACGTGTTTTAGATGTAAAATAATGTGAACTTAACGTTAAAAATATAAAAAGTATGATTAGTTCAATACAAATGACTTTAAACGATATTTAGCGGAATTATCACAATTTTTTACCAAATTTTTTTTCTATTTTTTGTATTCACCCAAATGTATTGTAAACACGTGTATTAGATGTAAAATAATGTGAACTTAACGATAAAAATATAAAAAGTATGATTAGTTCAATACAAATGACTTTAAACGATATTTAGCGGAATTATCACCATTTTTTACCAAATTTTTTCCCAAATTTTTTTTCTATTTTTTGTATTCACCCAAATGTATTGTAAATACGTGTTTTAGATGTAAAATAATGTGAACTTAACGATAAAAATATAAAAAGTATGATTAGTTCAATACAAATGACTTTAAACGATATTTAGCGGAATTATCACCATTTTTTACCAAATTTTTTTTCTATTTTTTGTATTCACCCAAATGTATTGTAAATACGTGTTTTAGATGTAAAATAATGTGAACATAACGATAAAAATATAAAAAGTATGATTAGTTCAATACAAATGACTTTAAACGATATTTAGCGGAATTATCACCATTTTTTACCCAATTTTTTCCCAAATTTTTTTTCTATTTTTTGTATTCACCCAAATGTATTGTAAACACGTGTTTTAGATGTAAAATAATGTGAACTTAACGATAAAAATATAAAAAGTATGATTAGTTTAATAGAAATGACTTAAGACGATATTTTGCGGATTCATCACCTGTATTTCAAAATTTTTTTACGACCTTTTATATTCACCCAAATGTATTGTAAAGACGTGTTTTAGATGTAAAATAATGTGAACTTAACGATAAAAATATAAAAAGTATGATTAGTTCAATACAAATGACTTTAAACGATATTTAGCGGAATTATCACCAATTTTTACCAAATTTTTTTTCTATTTTTTGTATTCACCCAAATGTATTGTAAACACGTGTTTTAGATGTAAAATAATGTGAACTTAACGTTAAAAATATAAAAAGTATGATTAGTTTAATAGAAATGACTTAAGACGATATTTAGCAGATTCATCACCTGTATTTCAAAATTTTTTTACGACCTTTTATATTCACCCAAATGTATTGTAAAGACGTGTTTTAGATGTAAAATAATGTGAACTTAACGATAAAAATATAAAAAGTATGATTAGTTCAATACAAATGACTTTAAACGATATTTAGCGGAATTATCAGCATTTTTTACCCAATTTTTTCCCAAATTTTTTTTCTATTTTTTGTATTCACCCAAATGTATTGTAAATACGTGTTTTAGATGTAAAATAATGTGAACTTAACGATAAAAATATAAAAAGTATGATTAGTTCAATACAAATGACTTTAAACGATATTTAGCGGAATTATCAGCATTTTTTACCCAATTTTTTCCCAAATTTTTTTTCTATTTTTTGTATTCACCCAAATGTATTGTAAATACGTGTTTTAGATGTAAAATAATGTAAACTTAACGATAAAAATATAAAAAGTATGATTAGTTCAATACAAATGACTTTAAACGATATTTAGAGGAATTATCACCATTTTTTACCCAATTTTTTCCCAAATTTTTTTTCTATTTTTTGTATTCACCCAAATGTATTGTAAACACGTTTTTTAGATGTAAAATAATGTGAACTTAACGTTAAAAATATAAAAAGTATGATTAGTTTAATAGAAATGACTTAAGACGATATTTAGCGGATTCATCACCTGTATTTCAAAATTTTTTTACGACCTTTTATATTCACCCAAATGTATTGTAATGACGTGTTTTAGATGTAAAATAATGTGAACTTAACGATAAAAATATAAAAAGTATGATTAGTTCAATACAAATGACTTTAAACGATATTTAGCGGAATTATCACCATTTTTTACCAAATTTTTTTTCTATTTTTTGTATTCACCCAAATGTATTGTAAACACGTGTTTTAGATGTAAAATAATGTGAACTTAACGTTAAAAATATAAAAAGTATGATTAGTTTAATAGAAATGACTTAAGACGATATTTAGCGGATTCATCACCTGTATTTCAAAATTTTTTTACGACCTTTTATATTCACCCAAATGTATTGTAAAGACGTGTTTTAGATGTAAAATAATGTGAACTTAACGATAAAAATATAAAAAGTATGATTAGTTCAATACAAATGACTTTAAACGATATTTAGCGGAATTATCACCATTTTTTACCAAATTTTTTCCCAAATTTTTTTTCTATTTTTTGTATTCACCCACATGTATTGTAAATACGTGTTTTAGATGTAAAATAATGTGAACTTAACGATAAAAATATAAAAAGTATGATTAGTTCAATACAAATGACTTTAAACGATATTTAGCGGAATTATCACCATTTTTTACCCAATTTTTTCCCAAATTTTTTTTCTATTTTTTGTATTCACCCAAATGTATTGTAAACACGTGTTTTAGATGTAAAATAATGTGAACTTAACGTTAAAAATATAAAAAGTATGATTAGTTTAATAGAAATGACTTAAGACGATATTTAGCGGATTCATCACCTGTATTTCAAAATTTTTTTACGACCTTTTATATTCACCCAAATGTATTGTAAAGACGTGTTTTAGATGTAAAATAATGTGAACTTAACGATAAAAATATAAAAAGTATGATTAGTTCAATACAAATGACTTTAAACGATATTTAGCGGAATTATCACCATTTTTTACCAAATTTTTTCCCAAATTTTTTTTCTATTTTTTGTATTCACCCAAATGTATTGTAAATACGTGTTTTAGATGTAAAATAATGTGAACTTAACGTTAAAAATATAAAAAGTATGATTAGTTCAATACAAATGACTTTAAACGATATTTAGCCGAATTATCACCATTTTTTACCAAATTTTTTCCCAAATTTTTTTTCTATTTTTTGTATTCACCCAAATGTATTGTAAATACGTGTTTTAGATGTAAAATAATGTGAACTTAACGATAAAAATATAAAAAGTATGATTAGTTCAATACAAATGACTTTAAACGATATTTAGCGGAATTATTACCATTTTTTACCAAATTTTTTTTCTATTTTTTGTATTCACCCAAATGTATTGTAAACACGTGTATTAGATGTAAAATAATGTGAACTTAACGATAAAAATATAAAAAGTATGATTAGTTCAATACAAATGACTTTAAACGATATTTAGCGTAATTATCACCATTTTTTACCCAATTTTTTCCCAAATTTTTTTTCTATTTTTTGTATTCACCCAAATGTATTGTAAACCCGTGTTTTAGATGTAAAATAATGTGAACTTAACGTTAAAAATATAAAAAGTATGATTAGTTTAATAGAAATGACTTAAGACGATATTTAGCAGATTCATCACCTGTATATCAAAATTTTTTTACGACCTTTTATATTCACCCAAATGTATTGTAAATACGTGTTTTAGATGTAAAATAATGTGAACTTAACGATAAAAAATATAAAAAGTATGATTAGTTCAATACAAATGACTTTAAACGATATTTAGCGGAATTATCACCATTTTTTACCCAATTTTTTCCCAAATTTTTTTTCTATTTTTTGTATTCAACCAAATGTATTGTAAATACGTGTTTTAGATGTAAAATAATGTGAACTTAACGTTAAAAATATAAAAAGTATGATTAGTTCAATACAAATGACTTTAAACGATATTTAGCGGAATTATTACCATTTTTTACCAAATTTTTTTTCTATTTTTTGTATTCACCCAAATGTATTGTAAACACGTGTATTAGATGTAAAATAATGTGAACTTAACGATAAAAATATAAAAAGTATGATTAGTTCAATACAAATGACTTTAAACGATATTTAGCGGAATTATCACCATTTTTTACCCAATTTTTTCCCAAATTTTTTTTCTATTTTTTGTATTCACCCAAATGTATTGTAAACACGTGTTTTAGATGTAAAATAATGTGAACTTAACGATAAAAATATAAAAAGTATGATTAGTTAAATACAAATGACTTTAAACGATATTTAGCGGAATTATCACAATTTTTTACCAAATTTTTTCCCAAATTTTTTTTCTATTTTTTGTATTCACCCAAATGTATTGTAAATACGTGTTTTAGATGTAAAATAATGTGAACTTAACGTTAAAAATATAAAAAGTATGATTAGTTTAATAGAAATGACTTAAGACGATATTTAGCAGATTCATCACCTGTATTTCAAAATTTTTTTACGACCTTTTATATTCACCCAAATGTATTGTAAATACGTGTTTTAGATGTAAAATAATGTGAACTTAACGATAAAAATATAAAAAGTATGATTAGTTCAATACAAATGACTTTAAACGATATTTAGCGGAATTATCACCATTTTTTACCCAATTTTTTCCCAAATTTTTTTTCTATTTTTTGTATTCACCCAAATGTATTGTAAATACGTGTTTTAGATGTAAAATAATGTGAACTTAACGATAAAAATATAAAAAGTATGATTAGTTTAATAGAAATGACTTAAGACGATATTTAGCGGAATTATCACCATTTTTTACCAAATTTTTTCCCAAATTTTTTTTCTATTTTTTATATTCACCCAAATGTATTGTAAATACGTGTTTTAGATGTAAAATAATGTGAACTTAACGATAAAAATATAAAAAGTATGATTAGTTCAATACAAATGACTTTAAACGATATTTAGCGGAATTATCACCATTTTTTACCAAATTTTTTTTCTATTTTTTGTATTCACCCAAATGTATTGTAAACACGTGTTTTAGATGTAAAATAATGTGAACTTAACGTTAAAAATATAAAAAGTATGATTAGTTTAATAGAAATGACTTAAGACGATATTTAGCGGATTCATCACCTGTATTTCAAAATTTTTTTACGACCTTTTATATTCAGCCAAATGTATTGTAAATACGTGTTTTAGATGTAAAATAATGTGAACTTAACGATAAAAATATAAAAAGTATGATTAATTCAATACAAATGACTTTAAACGATATTTAGCGGAATTATCAGCATTTTTTACCCAATTTTTTCCCAAATTTTTTTTCTATTTTTTGTATTCACCCAAATGTATTGTAAATACGTGTTTTAGATGTAAAATAATGTGAACTTAACGATAAAAATATAAAAAGTATGATTAGTTCAATACAAATGACTTTAAACGATATTTAGCGGAATTATCACCATTTTTTACCAAATTTTTTCCCAAATTTTTTTTCTATTTTTTGTATTCACCCAAATGTATTGTAAACACGTGTTTTAGATGTAAAATAATGTGAACTTAACGTTAAAAATATAAAAAGTATGATTAGTTTAATAGAAATGACTTAAGACGATATTTAGCGGATTCATCACCTGTATTTCAAAATTTTTTTACGACCTTTTATATTCACCCAAATGTATTGTAAAGACGTGTTTTAGATGTAAAATAATGTGAACTTAACGATAAAAATATAAAAAGTATGATTAGTTCAATACAAATGACTTCAAACGATATTTAGCGGAATTATCACCATTTTTTACCCAATTTTTTCCCAAATTTTTTTTCTATTTTTTGTATTCACCCAAATGTATTGTAAACACGTGTTTTAGATGTAAAATAATGTGAACTTAACGTTAAAAATATAAAAAGTATGATTAGTTTAATAGAAATGACTTAAGACGATATTTAGCGGATTCATCACCTGTATTTCTAAATTTTTTTACGACCTTTTATATTCACCCAAATGTATTGTAAAGACGTGTTTTAGATGTAAAATTATGTGAACTTAACGATAAAAATATAAAAAGTATGATTAGTTCAATACAAATGACTTTAAACGATATTTAGCGGAATTATCACCATTTTTTACCCAATTTTTTCCCAAATTTTTTTTCTATTTTTTGTATTCACCCAAATGTATTGTAAATACTTGTTTTAGTTGTAAAATAATGTGAACTTAACGATAAAAATATAAAAAGTATGATTAGTTCAATACAAATGACTTTAAACGATATTTAGCGGAATTATCACCATTTTTTACCAAATTTTTTCCCAAATTTTTTTTCTATTTTTTGTATTCACCCAAATGTATTGTAAATACGTGTTTTAGATGTAAAATAATGTGAACTTAACGATAAAAATATAAAAAGTATGATTAGTTCAATACAAATGACTTTAAACGATATTTAGCGGAATTATCACAATTTTTTACCAAATTTTTTTTCTATTTTTTGTATTCACCCAAATGTATTGTAAATACGTGTTTTAGATGTAAAATAATGTGAACTTAACGATAAAAATATAAAAAGTATGATTAGTTCAATACAAATGACTTTAAACGATATTTAGCGGAATTATCAGCATTTTTTACCCAATTTTTTCCCAAATTTTTTTTCTATTTTTTGTATTCACCCAAATGTATTGTAAATACGTGTTTTAGATGTAAAATAATGTGAACTTAACGATAAAAATGTAAAAAGTATGATTAGTTCAATACAAATGACTTTAAACGATATTTAGCGGAATTATCACCATTTTTTACCAAATTTTTTCCCAAATTTTTTTTCTATTTTTTGTATTCACCCAAATGTATTGTAAACACGTGTTATAGATGTAAAATAATGTGAACTTAACGTTAAAAATATAAAAAGTATGATTAGTTTAATAGAAATGACTTAAGACGATATTTAGCGGATTCATCACCTGTATTTCAAAATTTTTTTACGACCTTTTATATTCACCCAAATGTATTGTAAATACGTGTTTTAGATGTAAAATAATGTGAACTTAACGATAAAAATATAAAAAGTATGATTAGTTCAATACAAATGACTTTAAACGATATTTAGCGGAATTATCACCATTTTTTACCAAATTTTTTTTCTATTTTTTGTATTCACCCAAATGTATTGTAAACACGTGTTTTAGATGTAAAATAATGTGAACTTAACGTTAAAAATATAAAAAGTATGATTAGTTTAATAGAAATGACTTAAGACGATATTTAGCGGATTCATCACCTGTATTTCTAAATTTTTTTACGACCTTTTATATTCACCCAAATGTATTGTAAAGACGTGTTTTAGATGTAAAATTATGTGAACTTAACGATAAAAATATAAAAAGTATGATTAGTTCAATACAAATGACTTTAAACGATATTTAGCGGAATTATCACCATTTTTTACCCAATTTTTTTTTCTATTTTTTGTATTCACCCAAATGTATTGTAAATACTTGTTTTAGTTGTAAAATAATGTGAACTTAACGATAAAAATATAAAAAGTATGATTAGTTCAATACAAATGACTTTAAACGATATTTAGCGGAATTATCACCATTTTTTCCCAAATTTTTTTTCTATTTTTTGTATTCACCCAAATGTATTGTAAATACGTGTTTTAGATGTAAAATAATGTGAACTTAACGATAAAAATATAAAAAGTATGATTAGTTCAATACAAATGACTTTAAACGATATTTAGCGGAATTATCACAATTTTTTACCAAATTTTTTTTCTATTTTTTGTATTCACCCAAATGTATTGTAAATACGTGTTTTAGATGTAAAATAATGTGAACTTAACGATAAAAATATAAAAAGTATGATTAGTTCAATACAAATGACTTTAAACGATATTTAGCGGAATTATCAGCATTTTTTACCCAATTTTTTCCCAAATTTTTTTTCTATTTTTTGTATTCACCCAAATGTATTGTAAATACGTGTTTTAGATGTAAAATAATGTGAACTTAACGATAAAAATATAAAAAGTATGATTAGTTCAATACAAATGACTTTAAACGATATTTAGCGGAATTATCACCATTTTTTACCAAATTTTTTCCCAAATTTTTTTTCTATTTTTTGTATTCACCCAAATGTATTGTAAATACGTGTTTTAGATGTAAAATAATGTGAACTTAACGATAAAAATATAAAAAGTATGATTAGTTCAATACAAATGACTTTAAACGATATTTAGCGGAATTATCACCATTTTTTACCAAATTTTTTCCCAAATTTTTTTTCTATTTTTTGTATTCACCCAAATGTATTGTAAATACGTGTTTTAGATGTAAAATAATGTGAACTTAACGATAAAAATATAAAAAGTATGATTAGTTCAATACAAATGACTTTAAACGATATTTAGCGGAATTATCACCATTTTTTACCCAATTTTTTCCCAAATTTTTTTTCTATTTTTTGTATTCACCCAAATGTATTGTAAACACGTGTTTTAGATGTAAAATAATGTGAACTTAACGTTAAAAATATAAAAAGTATGATTAGTTTAATAGAAATGACTTAAGACGATATTTAGCGGATTCATCACCTGTATTTCAAAATTTTTTTACGACCTTTTATATTCACCCAAATGTATTGTAAAGACGTGTTTTAGATGTAAAATAATGTGAACTTAACGATAAAAATATAAAAAGTATGATTAGTTCAATACAAATGACTTTAAACGATATTTAGCGGAATTATCACCATTTTTTACCAAATTTTTTCCCAAATTTTTTTTCTATTTTTTGTATTCACCCAAATGTATTGTAAACACGTGTTATAGATGTAAAATAATGTGAACTTAACGTTAAAAATATAAAAAGTATGATTAGTTTAATAGAAATGACTTAAGACGATATTTAGCGGATTCATCACCTGTATTTCAAAATTTTTTTACGACCTTTTATATTCACCCAAATGTATTGTAAATACGTGTTTTAGATGTAAAATAATGTGAACTTAACGATAAAAATATAAAAAGTATGATTAGTTCAATACAAATGACTTTAAACGATATTTAGCGGAATTATCACCATTTTTTACCAAATTTTTTTTCTATTTTTTGTATTCACCCAAATGTATTGTAAACACGTGTTTTAGATGTAAAATAATGTGAACTTAACGTTAAAAATATAAAAAGTATGATTAGTTTAATAGAAATGACTTAAGACGATATTTAGCGGATTCATCACCTGTATTTCTAAATTTTTTTACGACCTTTTATATTCACCCAAATGTATTGTAAAGACGTGTTTTAGATGTAAAATTATGTGAACTTAACGATAAAAATATAAAAAGTATGATTAGTTCAATACAAATGACTTTAAACGATATTTAGCGGAATTATCACCATTTTTTACCCAATTTTTTTTTCTATTTTTTGTATTCACCCAAATGTATTGTAAATACTTGTTTTAGTTGTAAAATAATGTGAACTTAACGATAAAAATATAAAAAGTATGATTAGTTCAATACAAATGACTTTAAACGATATTTAGCGGAATTATCACCATTTTTTCCCAAATTTTTTTTCTATTTTTTGTATTCACCCAAATGTATTGTAAATACGTGTTTTAGATGTAAAATAATGTGAACTTAACGATAAAAATATAAAAAGTATGATTAGTTCAATACAAATGACTTTAAACGATATTTAGCGGAATTATCACAATTTTTTACCAAATTTTTTTTCTATTTTTTGTATTCACCCAAATGTATTGTAAATACGTGTTTTAGATGTAAAATAATGTGAACTTAACGATAAAAATATAAAAAGTATGATTAGTTCAATACAAATGACTTTAAACGATATTTAGCGGAATTATCAGCATTTTTTACCCAATTTTTTCCCAAATTTTTTTTCTATTTTTTGTATTCACCCAAATGTATTGTAAATACGTGTTTTAGATGTAAAATAATGTGAACTTAACGATAAAAATATAAAAAGTATGATTAGTTCAATACAAATGACTTTAAACGATATTTAGCGGAATTATCACCATTTTTTACCAAATTTTTTCCCAAATTTTTTTTCTATTTTTTGTATTCACCCAAATGTATTGTAAATACGTGTTTTAGATGTAAAATAATGTGAACTTAACGATAAAAATATAAAAAGTATGATTAGTTCAATACAAATGACTTTAAACGATATTTAGCGGAATTATCACCATTTTTTACCAAATTTTTTCCCAAATTTTTTTTCTATTTTTTGTATTCACCCAAATGTATTGTAAATACGTGTTTTAGATGTAAAATAATGTGAACTTAACGATAAAAATATAAAAAGTATGATTAGTTCAATACAAATGACTTTAAACGATATTTAGCGGAATTATCACCATTTTTTACCCAATTTTTTCCCAAATTTTTTTTCTATTTTTTGTATTCACCCAAATGTATTGTAAACACGTGTTTTAGATGTAAAATAATGTGAACTTAACGTTAAAAATATAAAAAGTATGATTAGTTTAATAGAAATGACTTAAGACGATATTTAGCGGATTCATCACCTGTATTTCAAAATTTTTTTACGACCTTTTATATTCACCCAAATGTATTGTAAAGACGTGTTTTAGATGTAAAATAATGTGAACTTAACGATAAAAATATAAAAAGTATGATTAGTTCAATACAAATGACTTTAAACGATATTTAGCGGAATTATCACCATTTTTTACCAAATTTTTTTTCTATTTTTTGTATTCACCCAAATGTATTGTAAACACGTGTTTTAGATGTAAAATAATGTGAACTTAACGTTAAAAATATAAAAAGTATGATTAGTTTAATAGAAATGACTTAAGACGATATTTAGCGGATTCATCACCTGTATTTCAAAATTTTTTTACGACCTTTTATATTCACCCAAATGTATTGTAAAGACGTGTTTTAGATGTAAAATAATGTGAACTTAACGATAAAAATATAAAAAGTATGATTAGTTCAATACAAATGACTTTAAACGATATTTAGCGGAATTATCACCATTTTTTACCCAATTTTTTCCCAAATTTTTTTTCTATTTTTTGTATTCACCCAAATGTATTGTAAACACGTGTTTTAGATGTAAAATAATGTGAACTTAACGTTAAAAATATAAAAAGTATGATTAGTTTAATAGAAATGACTTAAGACGATATTTAGCAGATTCATCACCTGTATTTCAAAATTTTTTTACGACCTTTTATATTCACCCAAATGTATTGTAAATACGTGTTTTAGATGTAAAATAATGTGAACTTAACGATAAAAATATAAAAAGTATGATTAGTTCAATACAAATGACTTTAAACGATATTTAGCGGAATTATCACCATTTTTTACCAAATTTTTTTTCTATTTTTTGTATTCACCCAAATGTATTGTAAACACGTGTTTTAGATGTAAAATAATGTGAACTTAACGTTAAAAATATAAAAAGTATGATTAGTTTAATAGAAATGACTTAAGACGATAGTTAGCGGATTCATCACCTGTATTTCTAAATTTTTTTACGACCTTTTATATTCACCCAAATGTATTGTAAAGACGTGTTTTAGATGTAAAATTATGTGAACTTAACGATAAAAATATAAAAAGTATGATTAGTTCAATACAAATGACTTTAAACGATATTTAGCGGAATTATCACCATTTTTTACCCAATTTTTTCCCAAATTTTTTTTCTATTTTTTGTATTCACCCAAATGTATTGTAAATACGTGTTTTAGTTGTAAAATAATGTGAACTTAACGATAAAAATATAAAAAGTATGATTAGTTCAATACAAATGACTTTAAACGATATTTAGCGGAATTATCACCATTTTTTACCAAATTTTTTCCCAAATTTTTTTTCTATTTTTTGTATTCACCCAAATGTATTGTAAATACGTGTTTTAGATGTAAAATAATGTGAACTTAACGATAAAAATATAAAAAGTATGATTAGTTCAATACAAATGACTTTAAACGATATTTAGCGGAATTATCACAATTTTTTACCAAATTTTTTTTCTATTTTTTGTATTCACCCAAATGTATTGTAAATACGTGTTTTAGATGTAAAATAATGTGAACTTAACGATAAAAATTTAAAAAGTATGATTAGTTCAATACAAATGACTTTAAACGATATTTAGCGGAATTATCAGCATTTTTTACCCAATTTTTTCCCAAATTTTTTTTCTATTTTTTGTATTCACCCAAATGTATAGTAAATACGTGTTTTAGATGTAAAATAATGTGAACTTAACGATAAAAATATAAAAAGTATGATTAGTTCAATACAAATGACTTTAAACGATATTTAGCGGAATTATCACCATTTTTTACCAAATTTTTTCCCAAATTTTTTTTCTATTTTTTATATTCACCCAAATGTATTGTAAAGACGTGTTTTAGATGTAAAATAATGTGAACTTAACGATAAAAATATAAAAAGTATGATTAGTTCAATACAAATGACTTTAAACGATATTTAGCGGAATTATCACCATTTTTTACCAAATTTTTTCCCAAATTTTTTTTCTATTTTTTGTATTCACCCAAATGTATTGTAAACACGTGTTTTAGATGTAAAATAATGTGAACTTAACGTTAAAAATATAAAAAGTATGATTAGTTTAATAGAAATGACTTAAGACGATATTTAGCGGATTCATCACCTGTATTTCAAAATTTTTTTACGACCTTTTATATTCACCCAAATGTATTGTAAAGACGTGTTTTAGATGTAAAATAATGTGAACTTAACGATAAAAATATAAAAAGTATGATTAGTTCAATACAAATGACTTTAAACGATATTTAGCGGAATTATCACCATTTTTTACCCAATTTTTTCCCAAATTTTTTTTCTATTTTTTGTATTCACCCAAATGTATTGTAAAGACGTGTTTTAGATGTAAAATAATGTGAACTTAACGATAAAAATATAAAAAGTATGATTAGTTCAATACAAATGACTTTAAACGATATTTAGCGGAATTATCACCATTTTTTACCCAATTTTTTCCCAAATTTTTTTTCTATTTTTTGTATTCACCCAAATGTATTGTAAACACGTGTTTTAGATGTAAAATAATGTGAACTTAACGTTAAAAATATAAAAATTATGATTAGTTTAATAGAAATGACTTAAGACGATATTTAGCGGATTCATCACCTGTATTTCAAAATTTTTTTACGACCTTTTATATTCACCCAAATGTATTGTAAAGACGTGTTTTAGATGTAAAATAATGTGAACTTAACGATAAAATTATAAAAAGTATGATTAGTTCAATACAAATGACTTTAAACGATATTTAGCGGAATTATCACCATTTTTTACCAAATTTTTTCCCAAATTTTTTTTCTATTTTTTGTATTCACCCAAATGTATTGTAAATACGTGTTTTAGACTGTAAAATAATGTGAACTTAACGATAAAAATATAAAAAGTATGATTAGTTCAATACAAATGACTTTAAACGATATTTAGCGGAATTATCACCATTTTTTACCCAATTTTTTCCCAAATTTTTTTTCTATTTTTTGTATTCACCCAAATGTATTGTAAACACGTGTTTTAGATGTAAAATAATGTGAACTTAACGTTAAAAATATAAAAAGTATGATTAGTTTAATAGAAATGACTTAAGACGATATTTAGCGGATTCATCACCTGTATTTCAAAATTTTTTTACGACCTTTTATATTCACCCAAATGTATTGTAAAGACGTGTTTTAGATGTAAAATAATGTGAACTTAACGATAAAAATATAAAAAGTATGATTAGTTCAATACAAATGACTTTAAACGATATTTAGCGGAATTATCACCATTTTTTACCCAATTTTTTCCCAAATTTTTTTTCTATTTTTTGTATTCACCCAAATGTATTGTAAAGACGTGTTTTAGATGTAAAATAATGTGAACTTAACGATAAAAATATAAAAAGTATGATTAGTTCAATACAAATGACTTTAAACGATATTTAGCGGAATTATCACCATTTTTTACCAAATTTTTTTTCTATTTTTTGTATTCACCCAAATGTATTGTAAATACGTGTTTTAGATGTAAAATAATGTGAACTTAACGATAAAAATATAAAAAGTATGATTAGTTCAATACAAATGACTTTAAACGATATTTAGCGGAATTATCACCATTTTTTACCAAATTTTTTTTCTATTTTTTGTATTCACCCAAATGTATTGTAAACACGTGTTTTAGATGTAAAATAATGTGAACTTAACGTTAAAAATATAAAAGGTATGATTAGTTTAATAGAAATGACTTAAGACGATATTTAGCGGATTCATCACATGTATTTCTAAATTTTTTTACGACCTTTTATATTCACCCAAATGTATTGTAAAGACGTGTTTTAGATGTAAAATTATGTGAACTTAACGATAAAAATATAAAAAGTATGATTAGATCAATACAAATGACTTTAAACGATATTTAGCGGAATTATCACCATTTTTTACCCAATTTTTTCCCAAATTTTTTTTCTATTTTTTGTATTCAACCAAATGTATTGTAAATACGTGTTTTAGATGTAAAATAATGTGAACTTAACGTTAAAAATATAAAAAGTATGATTAGTTTAATAGAAATGACTTAAGACGATATTTAGCGGATTCATCACCTGTATTACAAAATTTTTTTACGACCTTTTATATTCACCCAAATGTATTGTAAAGACGTGTTTTAGATGTAAAATAATGTGAACTTAACGATAAAAATATAAAAAGTATGATTAGTTCAATACAAATGACTTTAAACGATATTTAGCGGAATTATCACCATTTTTTACCCAATTTTTTCCCAAATTTTTTTTCTATTTTTTGTATTCACCCAAATGTATTGTAAATACGTGTTTTAGACTGTAATATAATGTGAACTTAACGATAAAAATATAAAAAGTATGATTAGTTCAATACAAATGACTTTAAACGATATTTAGCGGAATTATCACCATTTTTTACCCAATTTTTTCCCAAATTTTTTTTCTATTTTTTGTATTCACCCAAATGTATTGTAAACACGTGTTTTAGATGTAAAATAATGTGAACTTAACGTTAAAAATATAAAAAGTATGATTAGTTTAATAGAAATGACTTAAGACGATATTTAGCGGATTCATCACCTGTATTTCAAAATTTTTTTACGACCTTTTATATTCACCCAAATGTATTGTAAAGACGTGTTTTAGATGTAAAATAATGTGAACTTAACGATAAAAATATAAAAAGTATGATTAGTTCAATACAAATGACTTTAAACGATATTTAGCGGAATTATCACCATTTTTTACCAAATTTTTTTTCTATTTTTTGTATTCACCCAAATGTATTGTAAACACGTGTTTTAGATGTAAAATAATGTGAACATAACGTTAAAAATATAAAAAGTATGATTAGTTTAATAGAAATGACTTAAGACGATATTTAGCGGATTCATCACCTGTATTTCAAAATTTTTTTACGACCTTTTATATTCACCCAAATGTATTGTAAATACGTGTTTTAGATGTAAAATAATGTGAACTTAACGATAAAAATATAAAAAGTATGATTAGTTCAATACAAATGACTTTAAACGATATTTAGCGGAATTATCACCATTTTTTACCCAATTTTTTCCCAAATTTTTTTTCTATTTTTTGTATTCACCCAAATGTATTGTAAACACGTGTTTTAGATGTAAAATAATGTGAACTTAACGTTAAAAATATAAAAAGTATGATTAGTTTAATAGAAATGACTTAAGACGATATTTAGCGGATTCATCACCTGTATTTCAAAATTTTTTTACGACCTTTTATATTCACCCAAATGTATTGTAAAGACGTGTTTTAGATGTAAAATAATGTGATCTTAACGATAAAAATATAAAAAGTATGATTAGTTCAATACAAATGACTTTAAACGATATTTAGCGGAATTATCACCATTTTTTACCCAATTTTTTCCCAAATTTTTTTTCTATTTTTTGTATTCACCCAAATGTATTGTAAATACGTGTTTTAGATGTAAAATAATGTGAACTTAACGATAAAAATATAAAAAGTATGATTAGTTCAATACAAATGACTTTAAACGATATTTAGCGGAATTATTACCATTTTTTACCAAATTTTTTTTCTATTTTTTTTATTCACCCAAATGTATTGTAAACACGTGTATTAGATGTAAAATAATGTGAACTTAACGATAAAAATATAAAAAGTATGATTAGTTCAATACAAATGACTTTAAACGATATTTAGCGGAATTATCACCATTTTTTACCAAATTTTTTCCCAAATTTTTTTTCTATTTTTTGTATTCACCCAAATGTATTGTAAATATGTGTTTTAGATGTAAAATAATGTGAACTTAACGATAAAAATATAAAAAGTATGATTAGTTCAATACAAATGACTTTAAACGATATTTAGCGGAATTATCACCAATTTTTACCAAATTTTTTTTCTATTTTTTGTATTCACCCAAATGTATTGTAAATACGTGTTTTAGATGTAAAATAATGTGAACTTAACGATAAAAATATAAAAAGTATGATTAGTTCAATACAAATGACTTTAAACGATATTTAGCGGAATTATCACCATTTTTTACCCAATTTATTCCCAAATTTTTTTTCTATTTTTTGTATTCAACCAAATGTATTGTAAATACGTCTTTTAGATGTAAAATAATGTGAACTTAACGTTAAAAATATAAAAGGTATGATTAGTTTAATAGAAATGACTTAAGACGATATTTAGCGGATTCATCACATGTATTTCTAAATTTTTTTACGACCTTTTATATTCACCCAAATGTATTGTAAAGACGTGTTTTAGATGTAAAATTATGTGAACTTAACGATAAAAATATAAAAAGTATGATTAGTTCAATACAAATGACTTTAAACGATATTTAGCGGAATTATCACCATTTTTTACCCAATTTTTTCCCAAATTTTTTTTCTATTTTTTGTATTCACCCAAATGTATTGTAAAGACGTGTTTTAGATGTAAAATAATGTGAACTTAACGATAAAAATATAAAAAGTATGATTAGTTCAATACAAATGACTTTAAACGATATTTAGCGGAATTATCACCATTTTTTACCAAATTTTTTCCCAAATTTTTTTTCTATTTTTTGTATTCACCCAAATGTATTGTAAATACGTGTTTTAGATGTAAAATAATGTGAACTTAACGATAAAAATATAAAAAGTATGATTAGTTCAATACAAATGACTTTAAACGATATTTAGCGGAATTATCACCAATTTTTACCAAATTTTTTTTCTATTTTTTGTATTCACCCAAATGTATTGTAAACACGTGTTTTAGATGTAAAATAATGTGAACTTAACGTTAAAAATATAAAAAGTATGATTAGTTTAATAGAAATGACTTAAGACGATATTTAGCGGATTCATCACCTGTATTTCTAAATTTTTTTACGACCTTTTATATTCACCCAAATGTATTGTAAAGACGTGTTTTAGATGTAAAATTATGTGAACTTAACGATAAAAATATAAAAAGTATGATTAGTTCAATACAAATGACTTTAAACGATATTTAGCGGAATTATCACCAATTTTTACCAATTTTTTTTTCTATTTTTTGTATTCACCCAAATGTATTGTAAACACGTGTTTTAGATGTAAAATAATGTGAACTTAACGTTAAAAATATAAAAAGTATGATTAGTTTAATAGAAATGACTTAAGACGATATTTAGCGGATTCATCACCTGTATTTCTAAATTTTTTTACGACCTTTTATATTCACCCAAATGTATTGTAAAGACGTGTTTTAGATGTAAAATTATGTGAACTTAACGATAAAAATATAAAAAGTATGATTAGTTCAATACAAATGACTTTAAACGATATTTAGCGGAATTATCACCATTTTTTACCCAATTTTTTCCCAAATTTTTTTTCTATTTTTTGTATTCACCCAAATGTATTGTAAACACGTGTTTTAGATGTAAAATAATGTGAACTTAACGTTAAAAATATAAAAAGTATGATTAGTTTAATAGAAATGACTTAAGACGATATTTAGCGGATTCATCACCTGTATTTCAAAATTTTTTTACGACCTTTTATATTCACCCAAATGTATTGTAAAGACGTGTTTTAGATGTAAAATAATGTGAACTTAACGCTAAAAATATAAAAAGTATGATTAGTTTAATAGAAATGACTTAAGACGATATTTAGCGGATTCATCACCTGTATTTCAAAATTTTTTTACGACCTTTTATATTCACCCAAATGTATTGTAAAGACGTGTTTTAGATGTAAAATAATGTGAACTTAACGATAAAAATATAAAAAGTATGATTAGTTCAATACAAATGACTTTAAACGATATTTAGCGGAATTATCAGCATTTTTTACCTAATTTTTTCCCAAATTTTTTTTCTATTTTTTGTATTCACCCAAATGTATTGTAAATACGTGTTTTAGATGTAAAATAATGTGAACTTAACGATAAAAATATAAAAAGTATGATTAGTTCAATACAAATGACTTTAAACGATATTTAGCGGAATTATCACCATTTTTTACCCAATTTATTCCCAAATTTTTTTTCTATTTTTTGTATTCAACCAAATGTATTGTAAATACGTGTTTTAGATGTAAAATAATATGAACTTAACGTTAAAAATATAAAAAGTATGATTAGTTTAATAGAAATGACTTAAGACGATATTTAGCGGATTCATCACCTGTATTTCAAAATTTTTTTACGACCTTTTATATTCACCCAAATGTATTGTAAAGACGTGTTTTAGATGTAAAATAATGTGAACTTAACGATAAAAATATAAAAAGTATGATTAGTTCAATACAAATGACTTTAAACGATATTTAGCGGAATTATCACCATTTTTTACCAAATTTTTTCCCAAATTTTTTTTCTATTTTTTGTATTCACCCAAATGTATTGTAAATACGTGTTTTAGACTGTAATATAATGTGAACTTAACGATAAAAATATAAAAAGTATGATTAGTTCAATACAAATGACTTTAAACGATATTTAGCGGAATTATCACATGTATTTCTAAATTTTTTTACGACCTTTTATATTCACCCAAATGTATTGTAAAGACGTGTTTTAGATGTAAAATTATGTGAACTTAACGATAAAAATATAAAAAGTATGATTAGTTCAATACAAATGACTTTAAACGATATTTAGCGGAATTATCACCATTTTTTACCCAATTTTTTCCCAAATTTTTTTTCTATTTTTTGTATTCAACCAAATGTATTGTAAATACGTGTTTTAGATGTAAAATAATGTGAACTTAACGTTAAAAATATAAAAAGTATGATTAGTTTAATAGAAATGACTTAAGACGATATTTAGCGGATTCATCACCTGTATTACAAAATTTTTTTACGACCTTTTATATTCACCCAAATGTATTGTAAAGACGTGTTTTAGATGTAAAATAATGTGAACTTAACGATAAAAATATAAAAAGTATGATTAGTTCAATACAAATGACTTTAAACGATATTTAGCGGAATTATCACCATTTTTTACCCAATTTTTTCCCAAATTTTTTTTCTATTTTTTGTATTCACCCAAATGTATTGTAAATACGTGTTTTAGACTGTAATATAATGTGAACTTAACGATAAAAATATAAAAAGTATGATTAGTTCAATACAAATGACTTTAAACGATATTTAGCGGAATTATCACCATTTTTTACCCAATTTTTTCCCAAATTTTTTTTCTATTTTTTGTATTCACCCAAATGTATTGTAAACACGTGTTTTAGATGTAAAATAATGTGAACTTAACGTTAAAAATATAAAAAGTATGATTAGTTTAATAGAAATGACTTAAGACGATATTTAGCGGATTCATCACCTGTATTTCAAAATTTTTTTACGACCTTTTATATTCACCCAAATGTATTGTAAAGACGTGTTTTAGATGTAAAATAATGTGAACTTAACGATAAAAATATAAAAAGTATGATTAGTTCAATACAAATGACTTTAAACGATATTTAGCGGAATTATCACCATTTTTTACCCAATTTATTCCCAAATTTTTTTTCTATTTTTTGTATTCAACCAAATGTATTGTAAATACGTGTTTTAGATGTAAAATAATATGAACTTAACGTTAAAAATATAAAAAGTATGATTAGTTTAATAGAAATGACTTAAGACGATATTTAGCGGATTCATCACCTGTATTTCAAAATTTTTTTACGACCTTTTATATTCACCCAAATGTATTGTAAAGACGTGTTTTAGATGTAAAATAATGTGAACTTAACGATAAAAATATAAAAAGTATGATTAGTTCAATACAAATGACTTTAAACGATATTTAGCGGAATTATCACCATTTTTTACCAAATTTTTTCCCAAATTTTTTTTCTATTTTTTGTATTCACCCAAATGTATTGTAAATACGTGTTTTAGACTGTAATATAATGTGAACTTAACGATAAAAATATAAAAAGTATGATTAGTTCAATACAAATGACTTTAAACGATATTTAGCGGAATTATCACATGTATTTCTAAATTTTTTTACGACCTTTTATATTCACCCAAATGTATTGTAAAGACGTGTTTTAGATGTAAAATTATGTGAACTTAACGATAAAAATATAAAAAGTATGATTAGTTCAATACAAATGACTTTAAACGATATTTAGCGGAATTATCACCATTTTTTACCCAATTTTTTCCCAAATTTTTTTTCTATTTTTTGTATTCAACCAAATGTATTGTAAATACGGGTTTTAGATGTAAAATAATGTGAACTTAACGTTAAAAATATAAAAAGTATGATTAGTTTAATAGAAATGACTTAAGACGATATTTAGCGGATTCATCACCTGTATTACAAAATTTTTTTACGACCTTTTATATTCACCCAAATGTATTGTAAAGACGTGTTTTAGATGTAAAATAATGTGAACTTAACGATAAAAATATAAAAAGTATGATTAGTTCAATACAAATGACTTTAAACGATATTTAGCGGAATTATCACCATTTTTTACCCAATTTTTTCCCAAATTTTTTTTCTATTTTTTGTATTCACCCAAATGTATTGTAAATACGTGTTTTAGACTGTAATATAATGTGAACTTAACGATAAAAATATAAAAAGTATGATTAGTTCAATACAAATGACTTTAAACGATATTTAGCGGAATTATCACCATTTTTTACCCAATTTTTTCCCAAATTTTTTTTCTATTTTTTGTATTCACCCAAATGTATTGTAAACACGTGTTTTAGATGTAAAATAATGTGAACTTAACGTTAAAAATATAAAAAGTATGATTAGTTTAATAGAAATGACTTAAGACGATATTTAGCGGATTCATCACCTGTATTTCAAAATTTTTTTACGACCTTTTATATTCACCCAAATGTATTGTAAAGACGTGTTTTAGATGTAAAATAATGTGAACTTAACGATAAAAATATAAAAAGTATGATTAGTTCAATACAAATGACTTTAAACGATATTTAGCGGAATTATCACCATTTTTTACCCAATTTATTCCCAAATTTTTTTTCTATTTTTTGTATTCAACCAAATGTATTGTAAATACGTGTTTTAGATGTAAAATAATATGAACTTAACGTTAAAAATATAAAAAGTATGATTAGTTTAATAGAAATGACTTAAGACGATATTTAGCGGATTCATCACCTGTATTTCAAAATTTTTTTACGACCTTTTATATTCACCCAAATGTATTGTAAAGACGTGTTTTAGATGTAAAATAATGTGAACTTAACGATAAAAATATAAAAAGTATGATTAGTTCAATACAAATGACTTTAAACGATATTTAGCGGAATTATCACCATTTTTTACCAAATTTTTTTTCTATTTTTTGTATTCACCCAAATGTATTGTAAACACGTGTTTTAGATGTAAAATAATGTGAACTTAACGTTAAAAATATAAAAGGTATGATTAGTTTAATAGAAATGACTTAAGACGATATTTAGCGGATTCATCACATGTATTTCTAAATTTTTTTACGACCTTTTATATTCACCCAAATATATTGTAAAGACGTGTTTTAGATGTAAAATTATGTGAACTTAACGATAAAAATATAAAAAGTATGATTAGTTCAATACAAATGACTTTAAACGATATTTAGCGGAATTATCACCATTTTTTACCAAATTTTTTCCCAAATTTTTTTTCTATTTTTTGTATTCACCCAAATGTATTGTAAATACGTGTTTTAGACTGTAATATAATGTGAACTTAACGATAAAAATATAAAAAGTATGATTAGTTCAATACAAATGACTTTAAACGATATTTAGCGGAATTATCACATGTATTTCTAAATTTTTTTACGACCTTTTATATTCACCCAAATGTATTGTAAAGACGTGTTTTAGATGTAAAATTATGTGAACTTAACGATAAAAATATAAAAAGTATGATTAGTTCAATACAAATGACTTTAAACGATATTTAGCGGAATTATCACCATTTTTTACCCAATTTTTTCCCAAATTTTTTTTCTATTTTTTGTATTCAACCAAATGTATTGTAAATACGTGTTTTAGATGTAAAATAATGTGAACTTAACGTTAAAAATATAAAAAGTATGATTAGTTTAATAGAAATGACTTAAGACGATATTTAGCGGATTCATCACCTGTATTACAAAATTTTTTTACGACCTTTTATATTCACCCAAATGTATTGTAAAGACGTGTTTTAGATGTAAAATAATGTGAACTTAACGATAAAAATATAAAAAGTATGATTAGTTCAATACAAATGACTTTAAACGATATTTAGCGGAATTATCACCATTTTTTACCCAATTTTTTCCCAAATTTTTTTTCTATTTTTTGTATTCACCCAAATGTATTGTAAATACGTGTTTTAGACTGTAATATAATGTGAACTTAACGATAAAAATATAAAAAGTATGATTAGTTCAATACAAATGACTTTAAACGATATTTAGCGGAATTATCACCATTTTTTACCCAATTTTTTCCCAAATTTTTTTTCTATTTTTTGTATTCACCCAAATGTATTGTAAACACGTGTTTTAGATGTAAAATAATGTGAACTTAACGTTAAAAATATAAAAAGTATGATTAGTTTAATAGAAATGACTTAAGACGATATTTAGCGGATTCATCACCTGTATTTCAAAATTTTTTTACGACCTTTTATATTCACCCAAATGTATTGTAAAGACGTGTTTTAGATGTAAAATAATGTGAACTTAACGATAAAAATATAAAAAGTATGATTAGTTCAATACAAATGACTTTAAACGATATTTAGCGGAATTATCACCATTTTTTACCCAATTTATTCCCAAATTTTTTTTCTATTTTTTGTATTCAACCAAATGTATTGTAAATACGTGTTTTAGATGTAAAATAATATGAACTTAACGTTAAAAATATAAAAAGTATGATTAGTTTAATAGAAATGACTTAAGACGATATTTAGCGGATTCATCACCTGTATTTCAAAATTTTTTTACGACCTTTTATATTCACCCAAATGTATTGTAAAGACGTGTTTTAGATGTAAAATAATGTGAACTTAACGATAAAAATATAAAAAGTATGATTAGTTCAATACAAATGACTTTAAACGATATTTAGCGGAATTATCACCATTTTTTACCAAATTTTTTCCCAAATTTTTTTTCTATTTTTTGTATTCACCCAAATGTATTGTAAATACGTGTTTTAGACTGTAATATAATGTGAACTTAACGATAAAAATATAAAAAGTATGATTAGTTCAATACAAATGACTTTAAACGATATTTAGCGGAATTATCACATGTATTTCTAAATTTTTTTACGACCTTTTATATTCACCCAAATGTATTGTAAAGACGTGTTTTAGATGTAAAATTATGTGAACTTAACGATAAAAATATAAAAAGTATGATTAGTTCAATACAAATGACTTTAAACGATATTTAGCGGAATTATCACCATTTTTTACCCAATTTTTTCCCAAATTTTTTTTCTATTTTTTGTATTCAACCAAATGTATTGTAAATACGTGTTTTAGATGTAAAATAATGTGAACTTAACGTTAAAAATATAAAAAGTATGATTAGTTTAATAGAAATGACTTAAGACGATATTTAGCGGATTCATCACCTGTATTACAAAATTTTTTTACGACCTTTTATATTCACCCAAATGTATTGTAAAGACGTGTTTTAGATGTAAAATAATGTGAACTTAACGATAAAAATATAAAAAGTATGATTAGTTCAATACAAATGACTTTAAACGATATTTAGCGGAATTATCACCATTTTTTACCCAATTTTTTCCCAAATTTTTTTTCTATTTTTTGTATTCACCCAAATGTATTGTAAATACGTGTTTTAGACTGTAATATAATGTGAACTTAACGATAAAAATATAAAAAGTATGATTAGTTCAATACAAATGACTTTAAACGATATTTAGCGGAATTATCACCATTTTTTACCCAATTTTTTCCCAAATTTTTTTTCTATTTTTTGTATTCACCCAAATGTATTGTAAACACGTGTTTTAGATGTAAAATAATGTGAACTTAACGTTAAAAATATAAAAAGTATGATTAGTTTAATAGAAATGACTTAAGACGATATTTAGCGGATTCATCACCTGTATTTCAAAATTTTTTTACGACCTTTTATATTCACCCAAATGTATTGTAAAGACGTGTTTTAGATGTAAAATAATGTGAACTTAACGATAAAAATATAAAAAGTATGATTAGTTCAATACAAATGACTTTAAACGATATTTAGCGGAATTATCACCATTTTTTACCCAATTTATTCCCAAATTTTTTTTCTATTTTTTGTATTCAACCAAATGTATTGTAAATACGTGTTTTAGATGTAAAATAATATGAACTTAACGTTAAAAATATAAAAAGTATGATTAGTTTAATAGAAATGACTTAAGACGATATTTAGCGGATTCATCACCTGTATTTCAAAATTTTTTTACGACCTTTTATATTCACCCAAATGTATTGTAAAGACGTGTTTTAGATGTAAAATAATGTGAACTTAACGATAAAAATATAAAAAGTATGATTAGTTCAATACAAATGACTTTAAACGATATTTAGCGGAATTATCACCATTTTTTACCAAATTTTTTCCCAAATTTTTTTTCTATTTTTTGTATTCACCCAAATGTATTGTAAATACGTGTTTTAGATGTAAAATAATGTGAACTTAACGATAAAAATATAAAAAGTATGATTAGTTCAATACAAATGACTTTAAACGATATTTAGCGGAATTATCACCATTTTTTACCAAATTTTTTTTCTATTTTTTGTATTCACCCAAATGTATTGTAAACACGTGTTTTAGATGTAAAATAATGTGAACTTAACGTTAAAAATATAAAAGGTATGATTAGTTTAATAGAAATGACTTAAGACGATATTTAGCGGATTCATCACATGTATTTCTAAATTTTTTTACGACCTTTTATATTCACCCAAATATATTGTAAAGACGTGTTTTAGATGTAAAATTATGTGAACTTAACGATAAAAATATAAAAAGTATGATTAGTTCAATACAAATGACTTTAAACGATATTTAGCGGAATTATCACCATTTTTTACCCAATTTTTTCCCAAATTTTTTTTCTATTTTTTGTATTCACCCAAATGTATTGTAAAGACGTGTTTTAGATGTAAAATAATGTGAACTTAACGATAAAAATATAAAAAGTATGATTAGTTCAATACAAATGACTTTAAACGATATTTAGCGGAATTATCACCATTTTTTACCAAATTTTTTCCCAAATTTTTTTTCTATTTTTTGTATTCACCCAAATGTATTGTAAATACGTGTTTTAGTTGTAAAATAATGTGAACTTAACGATAAAAATATAAAAAGTATGATTAGTTCAATACAAATGACTTTAAACGATATTTAGCGGAATTATCACCATTTTTTACCAAATTTTTTTTCTATTTTTTGTATTCACCCAAATGTATTGTAAACACGTGTTTTAGATGTAAAATAATGTGAACTTAACGTTAAAAATATAAAAGGTATGATTAGTTTAATAGAAATGACTTAAGACGATATTTAGCGGATTCATCACCTGTATTTCAAAATTTTTTTACGACCTTTTATATTCACCCAAATGTATTGTAAAGACGTGTTTTAGATGTAAAATAATGTGAACTTAACGATAAAAATATAAAAAGTATGATTAGTTCAATACAAATGACTTTAAACGATATTTAGCGGAATTATCACCATTTTTTACCCAATTTATTCCCAAATTTTTTTTCTATTTTTTGTATTCAACCAAATGTATTGTAAATACGTGTTTTAGATGTAAAATAATATGAACTTAACGTTAAAAATATAAAAAGTATGATTAGTTTAATAGAAATGACTTAAGACGATATTTAGCGGATTCATCACCTGTATTTCAAAATTTTTTTACGACCTTTTATATTCACCCAAATGTATTGTAAAGACATGTTTTAGATGTAAAATAATGTGAACTTAACGATAAAAATATAAAAAGTATGATTAGTTCAATACAAATGACTTTAAACGATATTTAGCGGAATTATCACCATTTTTTACCAAATTTTTTCCCAAATTTTTTTTCTATTTTTTGTATTCACCCAAATGTATTGTAAATACGTGTTTTAGACTGTAATATAATGTGAACTTAACGATAAAAATATAAAAAGTATGATTAGTTCAATACAAATGACTTTAAACGATATTTAGCGGAATTATCACATGTATTTCTAAATTTTTTTACGACCTTTTATATTCACCCAAATGTATTGTAAAGACGTGTTTTAGATGTAAAATTATGTGAACTTAACGATAAAAATATAAAAAGTATGATTAGTTCAATACAAATGACTTTAAACGATATTTAGCGGAATTATCACCATTTTTTACCCAATTTTTTCCCAAATTTTTTTTCTATTTTTTGTATTCAACCAAATGTATTGTAAATACGTGTTTTAGATGTAAAATAATGTGAACTTAACGTTAAAAATATAAAAAGTATGATTAGTTTAATAGAAATGACTTAAGACGATATTTAGCGGATTCATCACCTGTATTACAAAATTTTTTTACGACCTTTTATATTCACCCAAATGTATTGTAAAGACGTGTTTTAGATGTAAAATAATGTGAACTTAACGATAAAAATATAAAAAGTATGATTAGTTCAATACAAATGACTTTAAACGATATTTAGCGGAATTATCACCATTTTTTACCCAATTTTTTCCCAAATTTTTTTTCTATTTTTTGTATTCACCCAAATGTATTGTAAATACGTGTTTTAGACTGTAATATAATGTGAACTTAACGATAAAAATATAAAAAGTATGATTAGTTCAATACAAATGACTTTAAACGATATTTAGCGGAATTATCACCATTTTTTACCCAATTTTTTCCCAAATTTTTTTTCTATTTTTTGTATTCACCCAAATGTATTGTAAACACGTGTTTTAGATGTAAAATAATGTGAACTTAACGTTAAAAATATAAAAAGTATGATTAGTTTAATAGAAATGACTTAAGACGATATTTAGCGGATTCATCACCTGTATTTCAAAATTTTTTTACGACCTTTTATATTCACCCAAATGTATTGTAAAGACGTGTTTTAGATGTAAAATAATGTGAACTTAACGATAAAAATATAAAAAGTATGATTAGTTCAATACAAATGACTTTAAACGATATTTAGCGGAATTATCACCATTTTTTACCCAATTTATTCCCAAATTTTTTTTCTATTTTTTGTATTCAACCAAATGTATTGTAAATACGTGTTTTAGATGTAAAATAATATGAACTTAACGTTAAAAATATAAAAAGTATGATTAGTTTAATAGAAATGACTTAAGACGATATTTAGCGGATTCATCACCTGTATTTCAAAATTTTTTTACGACCTTTTATATTCACCCAAATGTATTGTAAAGACGTGTTTTAGATGTAAAATAATGTGAACTTAACGATAAAAATATAAAAAGTATGATTAGTTCAATACAAATGACTTTAAACGATATTTAGCGGAATTATCACCATTTTTTACCAAATTTTTTCCCAAATTTTTTTTCTATTTTTTGTATTCACCCAAATGTATTGTAAATACGTGTTTTAGACTGTAATATAATGTGAACTTAACGATAAAAATATAAAAAGTATGATTAGTTCAATACAAATGACTTTAAACGATATTTAGCGGAATTATCACATGTATTTCTAAATTTTTTTACGACCTTTTATATTCACCCAAATGTATTGTAAAGACGTGTTTTAGATGTAAAATTATGTGAACTTAACGATAAAATATAAAAAGTATGATTAGTTCAATACAAATGACTTTAAACGATATTTAGCGGAATTATCACCATTTTTTACCCAATTTTTTCCCAAATTTTTTTTCTATTTTTTGTATTCAACCAAATGTATTGTAAATACGTGTTTTAGATGTAAAATAATGTGAACTTAACGTTAAAAATATAAAAAGTATGATTAGTTTAATAGAAATGACTTAAGACGATATTTAGCGGATTCATCACCTGTATTACAAAATTTTTTTACGACCTTTTATATTCACCCAAATGTATTGTAAAGACGTGTTTTAGATGTAAAATAATGTGAACTTAACGATAAAAATATAAAAAGTATGATTAGTTCAATACAAATGACTTTAAACGATATTTAGCGGAATTATCACCATTTTTTACCCAATTTTTTCCCAAATTTTTTTTCTATTTTTTGTATTCACCCAAATGTATTGTAAATACGTGTTTTAGACTGTAATATAATGTGAACTTAACGATAAAAATATAAAAAGTATGATTAGTTCAATACAAATGACTTTAAACGATATTTAGCGGAATTATCACCATTTTTTACCCAATTTTTTCCCAAATTTTTTTTCTATTTTTTGTATTCACCCAAATGTATTGTAAACACGTGTTTTAGATGTAAAATAATGTGAACTTAACGTTAAAAATATAAAAAGTATGATTAGTTTAATAGAAATGACTTAAGACGATATTTAGCGGATTCATCACCTGTATTTCAAAATTTTTTACGACCTTTTATATTCACCCAAATGTATTGTAAAGACGTGTTTTAGATGTAAAATAATGTGAACTTAACGATAAAAATATAAAAAGTATGATTAGTTCAATACAAATGACTTTAAACGATATTTAGCGGAATTATCACCATTTTTTACCCAATTTATTCCCAAATTTTTTTTCTATTTTTTGTATTCAACCAAATGTATTGTAAATACGTGTTTTAGATGTAAAATAATATGAACTTAACGTTAAAAATATAAAAAGTATGATTAGTTTAATAGAAATGACTTAAGACGATATTTAGCGGATTCATCACCTGTATTTCAAAATTTTTTTACGACCTTTTATATTCACCCAAATGTATTGTAAAGACGTGTTTTAGATGTAAAATAATGTGAACTTAACGATAAAAATATAAAAAGTATGATTAGTTCAATACAAATGACTTTAAACGATATTTAGCGGAATTATCACCATTTTTTACCAAATTTTTTCCCAAATTTTTTTTCTATTTTTTGTATTCACCCAAATGTATTGTAAATACGTGTTTTAGACTGTAATATAATGTGAACTTAACGATAAAAATATAAAAAGTATGATTAGTTCAATACAAATGACTTTAAACGATATTTAGCGGAATTATCACATGTATTTCTAAATTTTTTTACGACCTTTTATATTCACCCAAATGTATTGTAAAGACGTGTTTTAGATGTAAAATTATGTGAACTTAACGATAAAAATATAAAAAGTATGATTAGTTCAATACAAATGACTTTAAACGATATTTAGCGGAATTATCACCATTTTTTACCCAATTTTTTCCCAAATTTTTTTTCTATTTTTTGTATTCAACCAAATGTATTGTAAATACGTGTTTTAGATGTAAAATAATGTGAACTTAACGTTAAAAATATAAAAAGTATGATTAGTTTAATAGAAATGACTTAAGACGATATTTAGCGGATTCATCACCTGTATTACAAAATTTTTTTACGACCTTTTATATTCACCCAAATGTATTGTAAAGACGTGTTTTAGATGTAAAATAATGTGAACTTAACGATAAAAATATAAAAAGTATGATTAGTTCAATACAAATGACTTTAAACGATATTTAGCGGAATTATCACCATTTTTTACCCAATTTTTTCCCAAATTTTTTTTCTATTTTTTGTATTCACCCAAATGTATTGTAAATACGTGTTTTAGACTGTAATATAATGTGAACTTAACGATAAAAATATAAAAAGTATGATTAGTTCAATACAAATGACTTTAAACGATATTTAGCGGAATTATCACCATTTTTTACCCAATTTTTTCCCAAATTTTTTTTCTATTTTTTGTATTCACCCAAATGTATTGTAAACACGTGTTTTAGATGTAAAATAATGTGAACTTAACGTTAAAAATATAAAAAGTATGATTAGTTTAATAGAAATGACTTAAGACGATATTTAGCGGATTCATCACCTGTATTTCAAAATTTTTTTACGACCTTTTATATTCACCCAAATGTATTGTAAAGACGTGTTTTAGATGTAAAATAATGTGAACTTAACGATAAAAATATAAAAAGTATGATTAGTTCAATACAAATGACTTTAAACGATATTTAGCGGAATTATCACCATTTTTTACCCAATTTATTCCCAAATTTTTTTTCTATTTTTTGTATTCAACCAAATGTATTGTAAATACGTGTTTTAGATGTAAAATAATATGAACTTAACGTTAAAAATATAAAAAGTATGATTAGTTTAATAGAAATGACTTAAGACGATATTTAGCGGATTCATCACCTGTATTTCAAAATTTTTTTACGACCTTTTATATTCACCCAAATGTATTGTAAAGACGTGTTTTAGATGTAAAATAATGTGAACTTAACGATAAAAATATAAAAAGTATGATTAGTTCAATACAAATGACTTTAAACGATATTTAGCGGAATTATCACCATTTTTTACCAAATTTTTTCCCAAATTTTTTTTCTATTTTTTGTATTCACCCAAATGTATTGTAAATACGTGTTTTAGATGTAAAATAATGTGAACTTAACGATAAAAATATAAAAAGTATGATTAGTTCAATACAAATGACTTTAAACGATATTTAGCGGAATTATCACCATTTTTTACCAAATTTTTTTTCTATTTTTTGTATTCACCCAAATGTATTGTAAACACGTGTTTTAGATGTAAAATAATGTGAACTTAACGTTAAAAATATAAAAGGTATGATTAGTTTAATAGAAATGACTTAAGACGATATTTAGCGGATTCATCACATGTATTTCTAAATTTTTTTACGACCTTTTATATTCACCCAAATATATTGTAAAGACGTGTTTTAGATGTAAAATTATGTGAACTTAACGATAAAAATATAAAAAGTATGATTAGTTCAATACAAATGACTTTAAACGATATTTAGCGGAATTATCACCATTTTTTACCCAATTTTTTCCCAAATTTTTTTTCTATTTTTTGTATTCACCCAAATGTATTGTAAAGACGTGTTTTAGATGTAAAATAATGTGAACTTAACGATAAAAATATAAAAAGTATGATTAGTTCAATACAAATGACTTTAAACGATATTTAGCGGAATTATCACCATTTTTTACCAAATTTTTTCCCAAATTTTTTTTCTATTTTTTGTATTCACCCAAATGTATTGTAAATACGTGTTTTAGTTGTAAAATAATGTGAACTTAACGATAAAAATATAAAAAGTATGATTAGTTCAATACAAATGACTTTAAACGATATTTAGCGGAATTATCACCATTTTTTACCAAATTTTTTTTCTATTTTTTGTATTCACCCAAATGTATTGTAAACACGTGTTTTAGATGTAAAATAATGTGAACTTAACGTTAAAAATATAAAAGGTATGATTAGTTTAATAGAAATGACTTAAGACGATATTTAGCGGATTCATCACCTGTATTTCAAAATTTTTTTACGACCTTTTATATTCACCCAAATGTATTGTAAAGACGTGTTTTAGATGTAAAATAATGTGAACTTAACGATAAAAATATAAAAAGTATGATTAGTTCAATACAAATGACTTTAAACGATATTTAGCGGAATTATCACCATTTTTTACCCAATTTATCCCAAATTTTTTTTCTATTTTTTGTATTCAACCAAATGTATTGTAAATACGTGTTTTAGATGTAAAATAATATGAACTTAACGTTAAAAATATAAAAAGTATGATTAGTTTAATAGAAATGACTTAAGACGATATTTAGCGGATTCATCACCTGTATTTCAAAATTTTTTTACGACCTTTTATATTCACCCAAATGTATTGTAAAGACGTGTTTTAGATGTAAAATAATGTGAACTTAACGATAAAAATATAAAAAGTATGATTAGTTCAATACAAATGACTTTAAACGATATTTAGCGGAATTATCACCATTTTTTACCAAATTTTTTCCCAAATTTTTTTTCTATTTTTTGTATTCACCCAAATGTATTGTAAATACGTGTTTTAGACTGTAATATAATGTGAACTTAACGATAAAAATATAAAAAGTATGATTAGTTCAATACAAATGACTTTAAACGATATTTAGCGGAATTATCACATGTATTTCTAAATTTTTTTACGACCTTTTATATTCACCCAAATGTATTGTAAAGACGTGTTTTAGATGTAAAATTATGTGAACTTAACGATAAAAATATAAAAAGTATGATTAGTTCAATACAAATGACTTTAAACGATATTTAGCGGAATTATCACCATTTTTTACCCAATTTTTTCCCAAATTTTTTTTCTATTTTTTGTATTCAACCAAATGTATTGTAAATACGTGTTTTAGATGTAAAATAATGTGAACTTAACGTTAAAAATATAAAAAGTATGATTAGTTTAATAGAAATGACTTAAGACGATATTTAGCGGATTCATCACCTGTATTACAAAATTTTTTTACGACCTTTTATATTCACCCAAATGTATTGTAAAGACGTGTTTTAGATGTAAAATAATGTGAACTTAACGATAAAAATATAAAAAGTATGATTAGTTCAATACAAATGACTTTAAACGATATTTAGCGGAATTATCACCATTTTTTACCCAATTTTTTCCCAAATTTTTTTTCTATTTTTTGTATTCACCCAAATGTATTGTAAATACGTGTTTTAGACTGTAATATAATGTGAACTTAACGATAAAAATATAAAAAGTATGATTAGTTCAATACAAATGACTTTAAACGATATTTAGCGGAATTATCACCATTTTTTACCCAATTTTTTCCCAAATTTTTTTTCTATTTTTTGTATTCACCCAAATGTATTGTAAACACGTGTTTTAGATGTAAAATAATGTGAACTTAACGTTAAAAATATAAAAAGTATGATTAGTTTAATAGAAATGACTTAAGACGATATTTAGCGGATTCATCACCTGTATTTCAAAATTTTTTTACGACCTTTTATATTCACCCAAATGTATTGTAAAGACGTGTTTTAGATGTAAAATAATGTGAACTTAACGATAAAAATATAAAAAGTATGATTAGTTCAATACAAATGACTTTAAACGATATTTAGCGGAATTATCACCATTTTTTACCCAATTTATTCCCAAATTTTTTTTCTATTTTTTGTATTCAACCAAATGTATTGTAAATACGTGTTTTAGATGTAAAATAATATGAACTTAACGTTAAAAATATAAAAAGTATGATTAGTTTAATAGAAATGACTTAAGACGATATTTAGCGGATTCATCACCTGTATTTCAAAATTTTTTTACGACCTTTTATATTCACCCAAATGTATTGTAAAGACGTGTTTTAGATGTAAAATAATGTGAACTTAACGATAAAAATATAAAAAGTATGATTAGTTCAATACAAATGACTTTAAACGATATTTAGCGGAATTATCACCATTTTTTACCAAATTTTTTCCCAAATTTTTTTTCTATTTTTTGTATTCACCCAAATGTATTGTAAATACGTGTTTTAGATGTAAAATAATGTGAACTTAACGATAAAAATATAAAAAGTATGATTAGTTCAATACAAATGACTTTAAACGATATTTAGCGGAATTATCACCATTTTTTACCAAATTTTTTTTCTATTTTTTGTATTCACCCAAATGTATTGTAAACACGTGTTTTAGATGTAAAATAATGTGAACTTAACGTTAAAAATATAAAAGGTATGATTAGTTTAATAGAAATGACTTAAGACGATATTTAGCGGATTCATCACATGTATTTCTAAATTTTTTTACGACCTTTTATATTCACCCAAATATATTGTAAAGACGTGTTTTAGATGTAAAATTATGTGAACTTAACGATAAAAATATAAAAAGTATGATTAGTTCAATACAAATGACTTTAAACGATATTTAGCGGAATTATCACCATTTTTTACCCAATTTTTTCCCAAATTTTTTTTCTATTTTTTGTATTCACCCAAATGTATTGTAAAGACGTGTTTTAGATGTAAAATAATGTGAACTTAACGATAAAAATATAAAAAGTATGATTAGTTCAATACAAATGACTTTAAACGATATTTAGCGGAATTATCACCATTTTTTACCAAATTTTTTCCCAAATTTTTTTTCTATTTTTTGTATTCACCCAAATGTATTGTAAATACGTGTTTTAGTTGTAAAATAATGTGAACTTAACGATAAAAATATAAAAAGTATGATTAGTTCAATACAAATGACTTTAAACGATATTTAGCGGAATTATCACCATTTTTTACCAAATTTTTTTTCTATTTTTTGTATTCACCCAAATGTATTGTAAACACGTGTTTTAGATGTAAAATAATGTGAACTTAACGTTAAAAATATAAAAGGTATGATTAGTTTAATAGAAATGACTTAAGACGATATTTAGCGGATTCATCACCTGTATTTCAAAATTTTTTTACGACCTTTTATATTCACCCAAATGTATTGTAAAGACGTGTTTTAGATGTAAAATAATGTGAACTTAACGATAAAAATATAAAAAGTATGATTAGTTCAATACAAATGACTTTAAACGATATTTAGCGGAATTATCACCATTTTTTACCCAATTTATTCCCAAATTTTTTTTCTATTTTTTGTATTCAACCAAATGTATTGTAAATACGTGTTTTAGATGTAAAATAATATGAACTTAACGTTAAAAATATAAAAAGTATGATTAGTTTAATAGAAATGACTTAAGACGATATTTAGCGGATTCATCACCTGTATTTCAAAATTTTTTTACGACCTTTTATATTCACCCAAATGTATTGTAAAGACGTGTTTTAGATGTAAAATAATGTGAACTTAACGATAAAAATATAAAAAGTATGATTAGTTCAATACAAATGACTTTAAACGATATTTAGCGGAATTATCACCATTTTTTACCAAATTTTTTCCCAAATTTTTTTTCTATTTTTTGTATTCACCCAAATGTATTGTAAATACGTGTTTTAGATGTAAAATAATGTGAACTTAACGATAAAAATATAAAAAGTATGATTAGTTCAATACAAATGACTTTAAACGATATTTAGCGGAATTATCACCATTTTTTACCAAATTTTTTTTCTATTTTTTGTATTCACCCAAATGTATTGTAAACACGTGTTTTAGATGTAAAATAATGTGAACTTAACGTTAAAAATATAAAAGGTATGATTAGTTTAATAGAAATGACTTAAGACGATATTTAGCGGATTCATCACATGTATTTCTAAATTTTTTTACGACCTTTTATATTCACCCAAATATATTGTAAAGACGTGTTTTAGATGTAAAATTATGTGAACTTAACGATAAAAATATAAAAAGTATGATTAGTTCAATACAAATGACTTTAAACGATATTTAGCGGAATTATCACCATTTTTTACCCAATTTTTTCCCAAATTTTTTTTCTATTTTTTGTATTCACCCAAATGTATTGTAAAGACGTGTTTTAGATGTAAAATAATGTGAACTTAACGATAAAAATATAAAAAGTATGATTAGTTCAATACAAATGACTTTAAACGATATTTAGCGGAATTATCACCATTTTTTACCAAATTTTTTCCCAAATTTTTTTTCTATTTTTTGTATTCACCCAAATGTATTGTAAATACGTGTTTTAGTTGTAAAATAATGTGAACTTAACGATAAAAATATAAAAAGTATGATTAGTTCAATACAAATGACTTTAAACGATATTTAGCGGAATTATCACCATTTTTTACCAAATTTTTTTTCTATTTTTTGTATTCACCCAAATGTATTGTAAACACGTGTTTTAGATGTAAAATAATGTGAACTTAACGTTAAAAATATAAAAGGTATGATTAGTTTAATAGAAATGACTTAAGACGATATTTAGCGGATTCATCACATGTATTTCTAAATTTTTTTACGACCTTTTATATTCACCCAAATGTATTGTAAAGACGTGTTTTAGATGTAAAATTATGTGAACTTAACGATAAAAATATAAAAAGTATGATTAGTTCAATACAAATGACTTTAAACGATATTTAGCGGAATTATCACCATTTTTTACCCAATTTTTTCCCAAATTTTTTTTCTATTTTTTGTATTCAACCAAATGTATTGTAAATACGTGTTTTAGATGTAAAATAATGTGAACTTAACGTTAAAAATATAAAAAGTGTGATTAGTTTAATAGAAATGACTTAAGACGATATTTAGCGGATTCATCACCTGTATTACAAAATTTTTTTACGACCTTTTATATTCACCCAAATGTATTGTAAAGACGTGTTTTAGATGTAAAATAATGTGAACTTAACGATAAAAATATAAAAAGTATGATTAGTTCAATACAAATGACTTTAAACGATATTTAGCGGAATTATCACCATTTTTTACCCAATTTTTTCCCAAATTTTTTTTCTATTTTTTGTATTCACCCAAATGTATTGTAAATACGTGTTTTAGACTGTAATATAATGTGAACTTAACGATAAAAATATAAAAAGTATGATTAGTTCAATACAAATGACTTTAAACGATATTTAGCGGAATTATCACCATTTTTTACCAAATTTTTTTTCTATTTTTTGTATTCACCCAAATGTATTGTAAACACGTGTTTTAGATGTAAAATAATGTGAACATAACGTTAAAAATATAAAAAGTATGATTAGTTTAATAGATATGACTTAAGACGATATTTAGCGGATTCATCACCTGTATTTCAAAATTTTTTTACGACCTTTTATATTCACCCAAATGTATTGTAAAGACGTGTTTTAGATGTAAAATAATGTGAACTTAACGTTAAAAATATAAAAAGTATGATTAGTTTAATAGAAATGACTTAAGACGATATTTAGCGGATTCATCACCTGTATTTCAAAATTTTTTTACGACCTTTTATATTCACCCAAATGTATTGTAAAGACGTGTTTTAGATGTAAAATAATGTGAACTTAACGATAAAAATATAAAAAGTATGATTAGTTCAATACAAATGACTTTAAACGATATTTAGCGGAATTATCAGCATTTTTTACCTAATTTTTTCCCAAATTTTTTTTCTATTTTTTGTATTCACCCAAATGTATTGTAAATACGTGTTTTAGATGTAAAATAATGTGAACTTAACGATAAAAATATAAAAAGTATGATTAGTTCAATACAAATGACTTTAAACGATATTTAGCGGAATTATCACCATTTTTTACCCAATTTATTCCCAAATTTTTTTTCTATTTTTTGTATTCAACCAAATGTATTGTAAATACGTGTTTTAGATGTAAAATAATATGAACTTAACGTTAAAAATATAAAAAGTATGATTAGTTTAATAGAAATGACTTAAGACGATATTTAGCGGATTCATCACCTGTATTTCAAAATTTTTTTACGACCTTTTATATTCACCCAAATGTATTGTAAAGACGTGTTTTAGATGTAAAATAATGTGAACTTAACGATAAAAATATAAAAAGTATGATTAGTTCAATACAAATGACTTTAAACGATATTTAGCGGAATTATCACCATTTTTTACCAAATTTTTTCCCAAATTTTTTTTCTATTTTTTGTATTCACCCAAATGTATTGTAAATACGTGTTTTAGATGTAAAATAATGTGAACTTAACGATAAAAATATAAAAAGTATGATTAGTTCAATACAAATGACTTTAAACGATATTTAGCGGAATTATCACCATTTTTTACCAAATTTTTTTTCTATTTTTTGTATTCACCCAAATGTATTGTAAACACGTGTTTTAGATGTAAAATAATGTGAACTTAACGTTAAAAATATAAAAGGTATGATTAGTTTAATAGAAATGACTTAAGACGATATTTAGCGGATTCATCACATGTATTTCTAAATTTTTTTACGACCTTTTATATTCACCCAAATATATTGTAAAGACGTGTTTTAGATGTAAAATTATGTGAACTTAACGATAAAAATATAAAAAGTATGATTAGTTCAATACAAATGACTTTAAACGATATTTAGCGGAATTATCACCATTTTTTACCCAATTTTTTCCCAAATTTTTTTTCTATTTTTTGTATTCACCCAAATGTATTGTAAAGACGTGTTTTAGATGTAAAATAATGTGAACTTAACGATAAAAATATAAAAAGTATGATTAGTTCAATACAAATGACTTTAAACGATATTTAGCGGAATTATCACCATTTTTTACCAAATTTTTTCCCAAATTTTTTTTCTATTTTTTGTATTCACCCAAATGTATTGTAAATACGTGTTTTAGTTGTAAAATAATGTGAACTTAACGATAAAAATATAAAAAGTATGATTAGTTCAATACAAATGACTTTAAACGATATTTAGCGGAATTATCACCATTTTTTACCAAATTTTTTTTCTATTTTTTGTATTCACCCAAATGTATTGTAAACACGTGTTTTAGATGTAAAATAATGTGAACTTAACGTTAAAAATATAAAAGGTATGATTAGTTTAATAGAAATGACTTAAGACGATATTTAGCGGATTCATCACATGTATTTCTAAATTTTTTTACGACCTTTTATATTCACCCAAATGTATTGTAAATACGTGTTTTAGATGTAAAATAATGTGAACTTAACGATAAAAATATAAAAAGTATGATTAGTTCAATACAAATGACTTTAAACGATATTTAGCGGAATTATCACCATTTTTTACCCAATTTATTCCCAAATTTTTTTTCTATTTTTTGTATTCAACCAAATGTATTGTAAATACGTGTTTTAGATGTAAAATAATATGAACTTAACGTTAAAAATATAAAAAGTATGATTAGTTTAATAGAAATGACTTAAGACGATATTTAGCGGATTCATCACCTGTATTTCAAAATTTTTTTACGACCTTTTATATTCACCCAAATGTATTGTAAAGACGTGTTTTAGATGTAAAATAATGTGAACTTAACGATAAAAATATAAAAAGTATGATTAGTTCAATACAAATGACTTTAAACGATATTTAGCGGAATTATCACCATTTTTTACCAAATTTTTTCCCAAATTTTTTTTCTATTTTTTGTATTCACCCAAATGTATTGTAAATACGTGTTTTAGATGTAAAATAATGTGAACTTAACGATAAAAATATAAAAAGTATGATTAGTTCAATACAAATGACTTTAAACGATATTTAGCGGAATTATCACCATTTTTTACCAAATTTTTTTTCTATTTTTTGTATTCACCCAAATGTATTGTAAACACGTGTTTTAGATGTAAAATAATGTGAACTTAACGTTAAAAATATAAAAGGTATGATTAGTTTAATAGAAATGACTTAAGACGATATTTAGCGGATTCATCACATGTATTTCTAAATTTTTTTACGACCTTTTATATTCACCCAAATATATTGTAAAGACGTGTTTTAGATGTAAAATTATGTGAACTTAACGATAAAAATATAAAAAGTATGATTAGTTCAATACAAATGACTTTAAACGATATTTAGCGGAATTATCACCATTTTTTACCCAATTTTTTCCCAAATTTTTTTTCTATTTTTTGTATTCACCCAAATGTATTGTAAAGACGTGTTTTAGATGTAAAATAATGTGAACTTAACGATAAAAATATAAAAAGTATGATTAGTTCAATACAAATGACTTTAAACGATATTTAGCGGAATTATCACCATTTTTTACCAAATTTTTTCCCAAATTTTTTTTCTATTTTTTGTATTCACCCAAATGTATTGTAAATACGTGTTTTAGATGTAAAATAATGTGAACTTAACGATAAAAATATAAAAAGTATGATTAGTTCAATACAAATGACTTTAAACGATATTTAGCGGAATTATCACCATTTTTTACCAAATTTTTTTTCTATTTTTTGTATTCACCCAAATGTATTGTAAACACGTGTTTTAGATGTAAAATAATGTGAACTTAACGTTAAAAATATAAAAGGTATGATTAGTTTAATAGAAATGACTTAAGACGATATTTAGCGGATTCATCACATGTATTTCTAAATTTTTTTACGACCTTTTATATTCACCCAAATGTATTGTAAAGACGTGTTTTAGATGTAAAATTATGTGAACTTAACGATAAAAATATAAAAAGTATGATTAGTTCAATACAAATGACTTTAAACGATATTTAGCGGAATTATCACCATTTTTTACCCAATTTTTTCCCAAATTTTTTTTCTATTTTTTGTATTCAACCAAATGTATTGTAAATACGTGTTTTAGATGTAAAATAATGTGAACTTAACGTTAAAAATATAAAAAGTGTGATTAGTTTAATAGAAATGACTTAAGACGATATTTAGCGGATTCATCACCTGTATTACAAAATTTTTTTACGACCTTTTATATTCACCCAAATGTATTGTAAAGACGTGTTTTAGATGTAAAATAATGTGAACTTAACGATAAAAATATAAAAAGTATGATTAGTTCAATACAAATGACTTTAAACGATATTTAGCGGAATTATCACCATTTTTTACCCAATTTTTTCCCAAATTTTTTTTCTATTTTTTGTATTCACCCAAATGTATTGTAAATACGTGTTTTAGACTGTAATATAATGTGAACTTAACGATAAAAATATAAAAAGTATGATTAGTTCAATACAAATGACTTTAAACGATATTTAGCGGAATTATCACCATTTTTTACCCAATTTTTTCCCAAATTTTTTTTCTATTTTTTGTATTCACCCAAATGTATTGTAAACACGTGTTTTAGATGTAAAATAATGTGAACTTAACGTTAAAAATATAAAAAGTATGATTAGTTTAATAGAAATGACTTAAGACGATATTTAGCGGATTCATCACCTGTATTTCAAAATTTTTTTACGACCTTTTATATTCACCCAAATGTAATGTAAAGACGTGTTTTAGATGTAAAATAATGTGAACTTAACGATAAAAATATAAAAAGTATGATTAGTTCAATACAAATGACTTTAAACGATATTTAGCGGAATTATCACCATTTTTTACCAAATTTTTTCCCAAATTTTTTTTCTATTTTTTGTATTCACCCAAATGTATTGTAAATACGTGTTTTAGACTGTAAAATAATGTGAACTTAACGATAAAAATATAAAAAGTATGATTAGTTCAATACAAATGACTTTAAACGATATTTAGCGGAATTATCACCATTTTTTACCCAATTTTTTCCCAAATTTTTTTTCTATTTTTTGTATTCACCCAAATGTATTGTAAATACGTGTTTTAGACTGTAAAATAATGTGAACTTAACGATAAAAATATAAAAAGTATGATTAGTTCAATACAAATGACTTTAAACGATATTTAGCGGAATTATCACCATTTTTTACCCAATTTTTTCCCAAATTTTTTTTCTATTTTTTGTATTCACCCAAATGTATTGTAAACACGTGTTTTAGATGTAAAATAATGTGAACTTAACGTTAAAAATATAAAAAGTATGATTAGTTCAATACAAATGACTTTAAACGATATTTAGCGGAATTATTACCATTTTTTACCAAATTTTTTTTCTATTTTTTGTATTCACCCAAATGTATTGTAAACACGTGTATTAGATGTAAAATAATGTGAACTTAACGATAAAAATATAAAAAGTATGATTAGTTCAATACAAATGACTTTAAACGATATTTAGCGGAATTATCACCATTTTTTACCAAATTTTTTCCCAAATTTTTTTTCTATTTTTTGTATTCACCCAAATGTATTGTAAATACGTGTTTTAGATGTAAAATAATGTGAACTTAACGATAAAAATATAAAAAGTATGATTAGTTCAATACAAATGACTTTAAACGATATTTAGCGGAATTATCACCAATTTTTACCAAATTTTTTTTCTATTTTTTGTATTCACCCAAATGTATTGTAAACACGTGTTTTAGATGTAAAATAATGTGAACTTAACGTTAAAAATATAAAAAGTATGATTAGTTTAATAGAAATGACTTAAGACGATATTTAGCGGATTCATCACCTGTATTTCTAAATTTTTTTACGACCTTTTATATTCACCCAAATGTATTGTAAAGACGTGTTTTAGATGTAAAATTATGTGAACTTAACGATAAAAATATAAAAAGTATGATTAGTTCAATACAAATGACTTTAAACGATATTTAGCGGAATTATCACCATTTTTTACACAATTTTTTCCCAAATTTTTTTTCTATTTTTTGTATTCAACCAAATGTATTGTAAATACGTGTTTTAGATGTAAAATAATGTGAACTTAACGTTAAAAATATAAAAAGTATGATTAGTTTAATAGAAATGACTTAAGACGATATTTAGCGGATTCATCACCTGTATTACAAAATTTTTTTACGACCTTTTATATTCACCCAAATGTATTGTAAAGACGTGTTTTAGATGTAAAATAATGTGAACTTAACGATAAAAATATAAAAAGTATGATTAGTTCAATACAAATGACTTTAAACGATATTTAGCGGAATTATCACCATTTTTTACCCAATTTTTTCCCAAATTTTTTTTCTATTTTTTGTATTCACCCAAATGTATTGTAAATACGTGTTTTAGACTGTAATATAATGTGAACTTAACGATAAAAATATAAAAAGTATGATTAGTTCAATACAAATGACTTTAAACGATATTTAGCGGAATTATCACCATTTTTTACCAAATTTTTTCCCAAATTTTTTTTCTATTTTTTGTATTCACCCAAATGTATTGTAAATACGTGTTTTAGATGTAAAATAATGTGAACTTAACGATAAAAATATAAAAAGTATGATTATTTCAATACAAATGACTTTAAACGATATTTAGCGGAATTATCACCATTTTTTACCAAATTTTTTTTCTATTTTTTGTATTCACCCAAATGTATTGTAAACACGTGTTTTAGATGTAAAATAATGTGAACTTAACGTTAAAAATATAAAAGGTATGATTAGTTTAATAGAAATGACTTAAGACGATATTTAGCGGATTCATCACATGTATTTCTAAATTTTTTTACGACCTTTTATATTCACCCAAATATATTGTAAAGACGTGTTTTAGATGTAAAATTATGTGAACTTAACGATAAAAATATAAAAAGTATGATTAGTTCAATACAAATGACTTTAAACGATATTTAGCGGAATTATCACCATTTTTTACCCAATTTTTTCCCAAATTTTTTTTCTATTTTTTGTATTCACCCAAATGTATTGTAAAGACGTGTTTTAGATGTAAAATAATGTGAACTTAACGATAAAAATATAAAAAGTATGATTAGTTCAATACAAATGACTTTAAACGATATTTAGCGGAATTATCACCATTTTTTACCAAATTTTTTCCCAAATTTTTTTTCTATTTTTTGTATTCACCCAAATGTATTGTAAATACGTGTTTTAGATGTAAAATAATGTGAACTTAACGATAAAAATATAAAAAGTATGATTAGTTCAATACAAATGACTTTAAACGATATTTAGCGGAATTATCACCATTTTTTACCAAATTTTTTTTCTATTTTTTGTATTCACCCAAATGTATTGTAAACACGTGTTTTAGATGTAAAATAATGTGAACTTAACATTAAAAATATAAAAGGTATGATTAGTTTAATAGAAATGACTTAAGACGATATTTAGCGGATTCATCACATGTATTTCTAAATTTTTTTACGACCTTTTATATTCACCCAAATGTATTGTAAAGACGTGTTTTAGATGTAAAATTATGTGAACTTAACGATAAAAATATAAAAAGTATGATTAGTTCAATACAAATGACTTTAAACGATATTTAGCGGAATTATCACCATTTTTTACCCAATTTTTTCCCAAATTTTTTTTCTATTTTTTGTATTCACCCAAATGTATTGTAAATACGTGTTTTAGATGTAAAATAATGTGAACTTAACGATAAAAATATAAAAAGTATGATTAGTTCAATACAAATGACTTTAAACGATATTTAGCGGAATTATCACCATTTTTTACCAAATTTTTTTTCTATTTTTTGTATTCACCCAAATGTATTGTAAACACGTGTTTTAGATGTAAAATAATGTGAACTTAACGTTAAAAATATAAAAGGTATGATTAGTTTAATAGAAATGACTTAAGACGATATTTAGCGGATTCATCACATGTATTTCTAAATTTTTTTACGACCTTTTATATTCACCCAAATATATTGTAAAGACGTGTTTTAGATGTAAAATTATGTGAACTTAACGATAAAAATATAAAAAGTATGATTAGTTCAATACAAATGACTTTAAACGATATTTAGCGGAATTATCACCATTTTTTACCCAATTTTTTCCCAAATTTTTTTTCTATTTTTTGTATTCACCCAAATGTATTGTAAAGACGTGTTTTAGATGTAAAATAATGTGAACTTAACGATAAAAATATAAAAAGTATGATTAGTTCAATACAAATGACTTTAAACGATATTTAGCGGAATTATCACCATTTTTTACCAAATTTTTTCCCAAATTTTTTTTCTATTTTTTGTATTCACCCAAATGTATTGTAAATACGTGTTTTAGTTGTAAAATAATGTGAACTTAACGATAAAAATATAAAAAGTATGATTAGTTCAATACAAATGACTTTAAACGATATTTAGCGGAATTATCACCATTTTTTACCAAATTTTTTTTCTATTTTTTGTATTCACCCAAATGTATTGTAAACACGTGTTTTAGATGTAAAATAATGTGAACTTAACGTTAAAAATATAAAAGGTATGATTAGTTTAATAGAAATGACTTAAGACGATATTTAGCGGATTCATCACATGTATTTCTAAATTTTTTTACGACCTTTTATATTCACCCAAATGTATTGTAAATACGTGTTTTAGATGTAAAATAATGTGAACTTAACGATAAAAATATAAAAAGTATGATTAGTTCAATACAAATGACTTTAAACGATATTTAGCGGAATTATCACCATTTTTTACCCAATTTATTCCCAAATTTTTTTTCTATTTTTTGTATTCAACCAAATGTATTGTAAATACGTGTTTTAGATGTAAAATAATATGAACTTAACGTTAAAAATATAAAAAGTATGATTAGTTTAATAGAAATGACTTAAGACGATATTTAGCGGATTCATCACCTGTATTTCAAAATTTTTTTACGACCTTTTATATTCACCCAAATGTATTGTAAAGACGTGTTTTAGATGTAAAATAATGTGAACTTAACGATAAAAATATAAAAAGTATGATTAGTTCAATACAAATGACTTTAAACGATATTTAGCGGAATTATCACCATTTTTTACCAAATTTTTTCCCAAATTTTTTTTCTATTTTTTGTATTCACCCAAATGTATTGTAAATACGTGTTTTAGATGTAAAATAATGTGAACTTAACGATAAAAATATAAAAAGTATGATTAGTTCAATACAAATGACTTTAAACGATATTTAGCGGAATTATCACCATTTTTTACCAAATTTTTTTTCTATTTTTTGTATTCACCCAAATGTATTGTAAACACGTGTTTTAGATGTAAAATAATGTGAACTTAACGTTAAAAATATAAAAGGTATGATTAGTTTAATAGAAATGACTTAAGACGATATTTAGCGGATTCATCACATGTATTTCTAAATTTTTTTACGACCTTTTATATTCACCCAAATATATTGTAAAGACGTGTTTTAGATGTAAAATTATGTGAACTTAACGATAAAAATATAAAAAGTATGATTAGTTCAATACAAATGACTTTAAACGATATTTAGCGGAATTATCACCATTTTTTACCCAATTTTTTCCCAAATTTTTTTTCTATTTTTTGTATTCACCCAAATGTATTGTAAAGACGTGTTTTAGATGTAAAATAATGTGAACTTAACGATAAAAATATAAAAAGTATGATTAGTTCAATACAAATGACTTTAAACGATATTTAGCGGAATTATCACCATTTTTTACCAAATTTTTTCCCAAATTTTTTTTCTATTTTTTGTATTCACCCAAATGTATTGTAAATACGTGTTTTAGATGTAAAATAATGTGAACTTAACGATAAAAATATAAAAAGTATGATTAGTTCAATACAAATGACTTTAAACGATATTTAGCGGAATTATCACCATTTTTTACCAAATTTTTTTTCTATTTTTTGTATTCACCCAAATGTATTGTAAACACGTGTTTTAGATGTAAAATAATGTGAACTTAACGTTAAAAATATAAAAGGTATGATTAGTTTAATAGAAATGACTTAAGACGATATTTAGCGGATTCATCACATGTATTTCTAAATTTTTTTACGACCTTTTATATTCACCCAAATGTATTGTAAAGACGTGTTTTAGATGTAAAATTATGTGAACTTAACGATAAAAATATAAAAAGTATGATTAGTTCAATACAAATGACTTTAAACGATATTTAGCGGAATTATCACCATTTTTTACCCAATTTTTTCCCAAATTTTTTTTCTATTTTTTGTATTCAACCAAATGTATTGTAAATACGTGTTTTAGATGTAAAATAATGTGAACTTAACGTTAAAAATATAAAAAGTGTGATTAGTTTAATAGAAATGACTTAAGACGATATTTAGCGGATTCATCACCTGTATTACAAAATTTTTTTACGACCTTTTATATTCACCCAAATGTATTGTAAAGACGTGTTTTAGATGTAAAATAATGTGAACTTAACGATAAAAATATAAAAAGTATGATTAGTTCAATACAAATGACTTTAAACGATATTTAGCGGAATTATCACCATTTTTTACCCAATTTTTTCCCAAATTTTTTTTCTATTTTTTGTATTCACCCAAATGTATTGTAAATACGTGTTTTAGACTGTAATATAATGTGAACTTAACGATAAAAATATAAAAAGTATGATTAGTTCAATACAAATGACTTTAAACGATATTTAGCGGAATTATCACCATTTTTTACCCAATTTTTTCCCAAATTTTTTTTCTATTTTTTGTATTCACCCAAATGTATTGTAAACACGTGTTTTAGATGTAAAATAATGTGAACTTAACGTTAAAAATATAAAAAGTATGATTAGTTTAATAGAAATGACTTAAGACGATATTTAGCGGATTCATCACCTGTATTTCAAAATTTTTTTACGACCTTTTATATTCACCCAAATGTAATGTAAAGACGTGTTTTAGATGTAAAATAATGTGAACTTAACGATAAAAATATAAAAAGTATGATTAGTTCAATACAAATGACTTTAAACGATATTTAGCGGAATTATCACCATTTTTTACCAAATTTTTTCCCAAATTTTTTTTCTATTTTTTGTATTCACCCAAATGTATTGTAAATACGTGTTTTAGACTGTAAAATAATGTGAACTTAACGATAAAAATATAAAAAGTATGATTAGTTCAATACAAATGACTTTAAACGATATTTAGCGGAATTATCACCATTTTTTACCCAATTTTTTCCCAAATTTTTTTTCTATTTTTTGTATTCACCCAAATGTATTGTAAATACGTGTTTTAGACTGTAAAATAATGTGAACTTAACGATAAAAATATAAAAAGTATGATTAGTTCAATACAAATGACTTTAAACGATATTTAGCGGAATTATCACCATTTTTTACCCAATTTTTTCCCAAATTTTTTTTCTATTTTTTGTATTCACCCAAATGTATTGTAAACACGTGTTTTAGATGTAAAATAATGTGAACTTAACGTTAAAAATATAAAAAGTATGATTAGTTCAATACAAATGACTTTAAACGATATTTAGCGGAATTATTACCATTTTTTACCAAATTTTTTTTCTATTTTTTGTATTCACCCAAATGTATTGTAAACACGTGTATTAGATGTAAAATAATGTGAACTTAACGATAAAAATATAAAAAGTATGATTAGTTCAATACAAATGACTTTAAACGATATTTAGCGGAATTATCACCATTTTTTACCAAATTTTTTCCCAAATTTTTTTTCTATTTTTTGTATTCACCCAAATGTATTGTAAATACGTGTTTTAGATGTAAAATAATGTGAACTTAACGATAAAAATATAAAAAGTATGATTAGTTCAATACAAATGACTTTAAACGATATTTAGCGGAATTATCACCAATTTTTACCAAATTTTTTTTCTATTTTTTGTATTCACCCAAATGTATTGTAAACACGTGTTTTAGATGTAAAATAATGTGAACTTAACGTTAAAAATATAAAAAGTATGATTAGTTTAATAGAAATGACTTAAGACGATATTTAGCGGATTCATCACCTGTATTTCTAAATTTTTTTACGACCTTTTATATTCACCCAAATGTATTGTAAAGACGTGTTTTAGATGTAAAATTATGTGAACTTAACGATAAAAATATAAAAAGTATGATTAGTTCAATACAAATGACTTTAAACGATATTTAGCGGAATTATCACCATTTTTTACACAATTTTTTCCCAAATTTTTTTTCTATTTTTTGTATTCAACCAAATGTATTGTAAATACGTGTTTTAGATGTAAAATAATGTGAACTTAACGTTAAAAATATAAAAAGTATGATTAGTTTAATAGAAATGACTTAAGACGATATTTAGCGGATTCATCACCTGTATTACAAAATTTTTTTACGACCTTTTATATTCACCCAAATGTATTGTAAAGACGTGTTTTAGATGTAAAATAATGTGAACTTAACGATAAAAATATAAAAAGTATGATTAGTTCAATACAAATGACTTTAAACGATATTTAGCGGAATTATCACCATTTTTTACCCAATTTTTTCCCAAATTTTTTTTCTATTTTTTGTATTCACCCAAATGTATTGTAAATACGTGTTTTAGACTGTAATATAATGTGAACTTAACGATAAAAATATAAAAAGTATGATTAGTTCAATACAAATGACTTTAAACGATATTTAGCGGAATTATCACCATTTTTTACCAAATTTTTTCCCAAATTTTTTTTCTATTTTTTGTATTCACCCAAATGTATTGTAAATACGTGTTTTAGATGTAAAATAATGTGAACTTAACGATAAAAATATAAAAAGTATGATTATTTCAATACAAATGACTTTAAACGATATTTAGCGGAATTATCACCATTTTTTACCAAATTTTTTTTCTATTTTTTGTATTCACCCAAATGTATTGTAAACACGTGTTTTAGATGTAAAATAATGTGAACTTAACGTTAAAAATATAAAAGGTATGATTAGTTTAATAGAAATGACTTAAGACGATATTTAGCGGATTCATCACATGTATTTCTAAATTTTTTTACGACCTTTTATATTCACCCAAATATATTGTAAAGACGTGTTTTAGATGTAAAATTATGTGAACTTAACGATAAAAATATAAAAAGTATGATTAGTTCAATACAAATGACTTTAAACGATATTTAGCGGAATTATCACCATTTTTTACCCAATTTTTTCCCAAATTTTTTTTCTATTTTTTGTATTCACCCAAATGTATTGTAAAGACGTGTTTTAGATGTAAAATAATGTGAACTTAACGATAAAAATATAAAAAGTATGATTAGTTCAATACAAATGACTTTAAACGATATTTAGCGGAATTATCACCATTTTTTACCAAATTTTTTCCCAAATTTTTTTTCTATTTTTTGTATTCACCCAAATGTATTGTAAATACGTGTTTTAGATGTAAAATAATGTGAACTTAACGATAAAAATATAAAAAGTATGATTAGTTCAATACAAATGACTTTAAACGATATTTAGCGGAATTATCACCATTTTTTACCAAATTTTTTTTCTATTTTTTGTATTCACCCAAATGTATTGTAAACACGTGTTTTAGATGTAAAATAATGTGAACTTAACATTAAAAATATAAAAGGTATGATTAGTTTAATAGAAATGACTTAAGACGATATTTAGCGGATTCATCACATGTATTTCTAAATTTTTTTACGACCTTTTATATTCACCCAAATGTATTGTAAAGACGTGTTTTAGATGTAAAATTATGTGAACTTAACGATAAAAATATAAAAAGTATGATTAGTTCAATACAAATGACTTTAAACGATATTTAGCGGAATTATCACCATTTTTTACCCAATTTTTTCCCAAATTTTTTTTCTATTTTTTGTATTCAACCAAATGTATTGTAAATACGTGTTTTAGATGTAAAATAATGTGAACTTAACGTTAAAAATATAAAAAGTATGATTAGTTTAATAGAAATGACTTAAGACGATATTTACCGGATTCATCACCTGTATTACAAAATTTTTTTACGACCTTTTATATTCACCCAAATGTATTGTAAAGACGTGTTTTAGATGTAAAATAATGTGAACTTAACGATAAAAATATAAAAAGTATGATTAGTTCAATACAAATGACTTTAAACGATATTTAGCGGAATTATCACCATTTTTTACCCAATTTTTTCCCAAATTTTTTTTCTATTTTTTGTATTCACCCAAATGTATTGTAAATACGTGTTTTAGACTGTAATATAATGTGAACTTAACGATAAAAATATAAAAAGTATGATTAGTTCAATACAAATGACTTTAAACGATATTTAGCGGAATTATCACCATTTTTTACCCAATTTTTTCCCAAATTTTTTTTCTATTTTTTGTATTCACCCAAATGTATTGTAAACACGTGTTTTAGATGTAAAATAATGTGAACTTAACGTTAAAAATATAAAAAGTATGATTAGTTTAATAGAAATGACTTAAGACGATATTTAGCGGATTCATCACCTGTATTTCAAAATTTTTTTACGACCTTTTATATTCACCCAAATGTATTGTAAAGACGTGTTTTAGATGTAAAATAATGTGAACTTAACGATAAAAATATAAAAAGTATGATTAGTTCAATACAAATGACTTTAAACGATATTTAGCGGAATTATCACCATTTTTTACCAAATTTTTTCCCAAATTTTTTTTCTATTTTTTGTATTCACCCAAATGTATTGTAAATACGTGTTTTAGACTGTAAAATAATGTGAACTTAACGATAAAAATATAAAAAGTATGATTAGTTCAATACAAATGAATTTAAACGATATTTAGCGGAATTATCACCATTTTTTACCCAATTTTTTCCCAAATTTTTTTTCTATTTTTTGTATTCACCCAAATGTATTGTAAATACGTGTTTTAGACTGTAATATAATGTGAACTTAACGATAAAAATATAAAAAGTATGATTAGTTCAATACAAATGACTTTAAACGATATTTAGCGGAATTATCACCATTTTTTACCCAATTTTTTCCCAAATTTTTTTTCTATTTTTTGTATTCACCCAAATGTATTGTAAACACGTGTTTTAGATGTAAAATAATGTGAACTTAACGTTAAAAATATAAAAAGTATGATTAGTTTAATAGAAATGACTTAAGACGATATTTAGCGGATTCATCACCTGTATTTCAAAATTTTTTTACGACCTTTTATATTCACCCAAATGTATTGTAAAGACGTGTTTTAGATGTAAAATAATGTGAACTTAACGATAAAAATATAAAAAGTATGATTAGTTCAATACAAATGACTTTAAACGATATTTAGCGGAATTATCACCATTTTTTACCAAATTTTTTCCCAAATTTTTTTTCTATTTTTTGTATTCACCCAAATGTATTGTAAATACGTGTTTTAGACTGTAAAATAATGTGAACTTAACGATAAAAATATAAAAAGTATGATTAGTTCAATACAAATGAATTTAAACGATATTTAGCGGAATTATCACCATTTTTTACCCAATTTTTTCCCAAATTTTTTTTCTATTTTTTGTATTCACCCAAATGTATTGTAAACACGTGTTTTAGATGTAAAATAATGTGAACTTAACGTTAAAAATATAAAAAGTATGATTAGTTTAATAGAAATGACTTAAGACGATATTTAGCGGATTCATCACCTGTATTTCAAAATTTTTTTACGACCTTTTATATTCACCCAAATGTATTGTAAAGACGTGTTTTAGATGTAAAATAATGTGAACTTAACGATAAAAATATAAAAAGTATGATTAGTTCAATACAAATGACTTTAAACGATATTTAGCGGAATTATCACCATTTTTTACCCAATTTTTTCCCAAATTTTTTTTCTATTTTTTGTATTCACCCAAATGTATTGTAAATACGTGTTTTAGATGTAAAATAATGTGAACTTAACGATAAAAATATAAAAAGTATGATTAGTTCAATACAAATGACTTTAAACGATATTTAGCGGAATTATTACCATTTTTTACCAAATTTTTTTTCTATTTTTTGTATTCACCCAAATGTATTGTAAACACGTGTATTAGATGTAAAATAATGTGAACTTAACGATAAAAATATAAAAAGTATGATTAGTTCAATACAAATGACTTTAAACGATATTTAGCGGAATTATCACCATTTTTTACCAAATTTTTTCCCAAATTTTTTTTCTATTTTTTGTATTCACCCAAATGTATTGTAAATACGTGTTTAGATGTAAAATAATGTGAACTTAACGATAAAAATATAAAAAGTATGATTAGTTCAATACAAATGACTTTAAACGATATTTAGCGGAATTATCACCAATTTTTACCAAATTTTTTTTCTATTTTTTGTATTCACCCAAATGTATTGTAAACACGTGTTTTAGATGTAAAATAATGTGAACTTAACGTTAAAAATATAAAAAGTATGATTAGTTTAATAGAAATGACTTAAGGCGATATTTAGCGGATTCATCACCTGTATTACAAAATTTTTTTACGACCTTTTATATTCACCCAAATGTATTGTAAAGACGTGTTTTAGATGTAAAATAATGTGAACTTAACGATAAAAATATAAAAAGTATGATTAGTTCAATACAAATGACTTTAAACGATATTTAGCGGAATTATCACCATTTTTTACCCAATTTTTTCCCAAATTTTTTTTCTATTTTTTGTATTCAACCAAATGTATTGTAAATACGTGTTTTAGATGTAAAATAATGTGAACTTAACGTTAAAAATATAAAAAGTATGATTAGTTTAATAGAAATGACTTAAGACGATATTTAGCGGATTCATCACCTGTATTACAAAATTTTTTTACGACCTTTTATATTCACCCAAATGTATTGTAAAGACGTGTTTTAGATGTAAAATAATGTGAACTTAACGATAAAAATATAAAAAGTATGATTAGTTCAATACAAATGACTTTAAACGATATTTAGCGGAATTATCACCATTTTTTACCCAATTTTTTCCCAAATTTTTTTTCTATTTTTTGTATTCACCCAAATGTATTGTAAATACGTGTTTTAGATGTAAAATAATGTGAACTTAACGATAAAAATATAAAAAGTATGATTAGTTCAATACAAATGACTTTAAACGATATTTAGCGGAATTATCACCATTTTTTACCCAATTTTTTCCCAAATTTTTTTTCTATTTTTTGTATTCACCCAAATGTATTGTAAATACGTGTTTTAGATGTAAAATAATGTGAACTTAACGATAAAAATATAAAAAGTATGATTAGTTCAATACAAATGACTTTAAACGATATTTAGCGGAATTATCACCATTTTTTACCAAATTTTTTCCCAAATTTTTTTTCTATTTTTTGTATTCACCCAAATGTATTGTAAATACGTGTTTTAGATGTAAAATAATGTGAACTTAACGATAAAAATATAAAAAGTATGATTAGTTCAATACAAATGACTTTAAACGATATTTAGCGGAATTATCACCAATTTTTACCAAATTTTTTTTCTATTTTTTGTATTCACCCAAATGTATTGTAAACACGTGTTTTAGATGTAAAATAATGTGAACTTAACGATAAAAATATAAAAAGTATGATTAGTTCAATACAAATGACTTTAAACGATATTTAGCGGAATTATTACCATTTTTTACCAAATTTTTTTTCTATTTTTTGTATTCACCCAAATGTATTGTAAACACGTGTATTAGATGTAAAATAATGTGAACTTAACGATAAAAATATAAAAAGTATGATTAGTTCAATACAAATGACTTTAAACGATATTTAGCGGAATTATCACCATTTTTTACCAAATTTTTTCCCAAATTTTTTTTCTATTTTTTGTATTCACCCAAATGTATTGTAAATACGTATTTTAGATGTAAAATAATGTGAACTTAACGATAAAAATATAAAAAGTATGATTAGTTCAATACAAATGACTTTAAACGATATTTAGCGGAATTATCACCAATTTTTACCAAATTTTTTTTCTATTTTTTGTATTCACCCAAATGTATTGTAAACACGTGTTTTAGATGTAAAATAATGTGAACTTAACGTTAAAAATATAAAAAGTATGATTAGTTTAATAGAAATGACTTAAGACGATATTTAGCGGATTCATCACCTGTATTTCTAAATTTTTTTACGACCTTTTATATTCACCCAAATGTATTGTAAAGACGTGTTTTAGATGTAAAATAATGTGAACTTAACGATAAAAATATAAAAAGTATGATTAGTTCAATACAAATGACTTTAAACGATATTTAGCGGAATTATCACCATTTTTTACCCAATTTTTTCCCAAATTTTTTTTCTATTTTTTGTATTCAACCAAATGTATTGTAAATACGTGTTTTAGATGTAAAATAATGTGAACTTAACGTTAAAAATATAAAAAGTATGATTAGTTTAATAGAAATGACTTAAGACGATATTTAGCGGATTCATCACCTGTATTACAAAATTTTTTTACGACCTTTTATATTCACCCAAATGTATTGTAAAGACGTGTTTTAGATGTAAAATAATGTGAACTTAACGATAAAAATATAAAAAGTATGATTAGTTCAATACAAATGACTTTAAACGATATTTAGCGGAATTATCACCATTTTTTACCCAATTTTTTCCCAAATTTTTTTTCTATTTTTTGTATTCACCCAAATGTATTGTAAATACGTGTTTTAGACTGTATTATAATGTGAACTTAACGATAAAAATATAAAAAGTATGATTAGTTCAATACAAATGACTTTAAACGATATTTAGCGGAATTATCACCATTTTTTACCCAATTTTTTCCCAAATTTTTTTTCTATTTTTTGTATTCAACCAAATGTATTGTAAATACGTGTTTTAGATGTAAAATAATGTGAACTTACAGTTAAAAATATAAAAAGTATGATTAGTTTAATAGAAATGACTTAAGACGATATTTAGCGGATTCATCACATGTATTTCTAAATTTTTTTACGACCTTTTATATTCACCCAAATGTATTGTAAAGACGTGTTTTAGATGTAAAATTATGTGAACTTAACGATAAAAATATAAAAAGTATGATTAGTTCAATACAAATGACTTTAAACGATATTTAGCGGAATTATCACCATTTTTTACCCAATTTTTTCCCAAATTTTTTTTCTATTTTTTGTATTCAACCAAATGTATTGTAAATACGTGTTTTAGATGTAAAATAATGTGAACTTAACGTTAAAAATATAAAAAGTATGATTAGTTTAATAGAAATGACTTAAGACGATATTTAGCGGATTCATCACCTGTATTACAAAATTTTTTTACGACCTTTTATATTCACCCAAATGTATTGTAAAGACGTGTTTTAGATGTAAAATAATGTGAACTTAACGATAAAAATATAAAAAGTATGATTAGTTCAATACAAATGACTTTAAACGATATTTAGCGGAATTATCACCATTTTTTACCCAATTTTTTCCCAAATTTTTTTTCTATTTTTTGTATTCACCCAAATGTATTGTAAATACGTGTTTTAGACTGTAATATAATGTGAACTTAACGATAAAAATATAAAAAGTATGATTAGTTCAATACAAATGACTTTAAACGATATTTAGCGGAATTATCACCATTTTTTACCCAATTTTTTCCCAAATTTTTTTTCTATTTTTTGTATTCACCCAAATGTATTGTAAACACGTGTTTTAGATGTAAAATAATGTGAACTTAACGTTAAAAATATAAAAAGTATGATTAGTTTAATAGAAATGACTTAAGACGATATTTAGCGGATTCATCACCTGTATTTCAAAATTTTTTTACGACCTTTTATATTCACCCAAATGTATTGTAAAGACGTGTTTTAGATGTAAAATAATGTGAACTTAACGATAAAAATATAAAAAGTATGATTAGTTCAATACAAATGACTTTAAACGATATTTAGCGGAATTATCACCATTTTTTACCAAATTTTTTTTCTATTTTTTATATTCACCCAAATGTATTGTAAACACGTGTTTTAGATGTAAAATAATGTGAACATAACGTTAAAAATATAAAAAGTATGATTAGTTTAATAGAAATGACTTAAGACGATATTTAGCGGATTCATCACCTGTATTTCAAAATTTTTTTACGACCTTTTATATTCACCCAAATGTATTGTAAAGACGTGTTTTAGATGTAAAATAATGTGAACTTAACGATAAAAATATAAAAAGTATGATTAGTTCAATACAAATGACTTTAAACGATATTTAGCGGAATTATCACCATTTTTTACCAAATTTTTTCCCAAATTTTTTTTCTATTTTTTGTATTCACCCAAATGTATTGTAAATACGTGTTTTAGACTGTAAAATAATGTGAACTTAACGATAAAAATATAAAAAGTATGATTAGTTCAATACAAATGACTTTAAACGATATTTAGCGGAATTATCACCATTTTTTACCCAATTTTTTCCCAAATTTTTTTTCTATTTTTTGTATTCACCCAAATGTATTGTAAACACGTGTTTTAGATGTAAAATAATGTGAACTTAACGTTAAAAATATAAAAAGTATGATTAGTTTAATAGAAATGACTTAAGACGATATTTAGCGGATTCATCACCTGTATTTCAAAATTTTTTTACGACCTTTTATATTCACCCAAATGTATTGTAAAGACGTGTTTTAGATGTAAAATAATGTGAACTTAACGATAAAAATATAAAAAGTATGATTAGTTCAATACAAATGACTTTAAACGATATTTAGCGGAATTATCACCATTTTTTACCCAATTTTTTCCCAAATTTTTTTTCTATTTTTTGTATTCACCCAAATGTATTGTAAATACGTGTTTTAGATGTAAAATAATGTGAACTTAACGATAAAAATATAAAAAGTATGATTAGTTCAATACAAATGACTTTAAACGATATTTAGCGGAATTATTACCATTTTTTACCAAATTTTTTTTCTATTTTTTGTATTCACCCAAATGTATTGTAAACACGTGTATTAGATGTAAAATAATGTGAACTTAACGATAAAAATATAAAAAGTATGATTAGTTCAATACAAATGACTTTAAACGATATTTAGCGGAATTATCACCATTTTTTACCAAATTTTTTCCCAAATTTTTTTTCTATTTTTTGTATTCACCCAAATGTATTGTAAATACGTGTTTTAGATGTAAAATAATGTGAACTTAACGATAAAAATATAAAAAGTATGATTAGTTCAATACAAATGACTTTAAACGATATTTAGCGGAATTATCACCAATTTTTACCAAATTTTTTTTCTATTTTTTGTATTCACCCAAATGTATTGTAAACACGTGTTTTAGATGTAAAATAATGTGAACTTAACGTTAAAAATATAAAAAGTATGATTAGTTTAATAGAAATGACTTAAGACGATATTTAGCGGATTCATCACCTGTATTTCTAAATTTTTTTACGACCTTTTATATTCACCCAAATGTATTGTAAAGACGTGTTTTAGATGTAAAATAATGTGAACTTAACGATAAAAATATAAAAAGTATGATTAGTTCAATACAAATGACTTTAAACGATATTTAGCGGAATTATCACCATTTTTTACCCAATTTTTTCCCAAATTTTTTTTCTATTTTTTGTATTCAACCAAATGTATTGTAAATACGTGTTTTAGATGTAAAATAATGTGAACTTAACGTTAAAAATATAAAAAGTATGATTAGTTTAATAGAAATGACTTAAGACGATATTTAGCGGATTCATCACCTGTATTACAAAATTTTTTTACGACCTTTTATATTCACCCAAATGTATTGTAAAGACGTGTTTTAGATGTAAAATAATGTGAACTTAACGATAAAAATATAAAAAGTATGATTAGTTCAATACAAATGACTTTAAACGATATTTAGCGGAATTATCACCATTTTTTACCCAATTTTTTCCCAAATTTTTTTTCTATTTTTTGTATTCACCCAAATGTATTGTAAATACGTGTTTTAGACTGTATTATAATGTGAACTTAACGATAAAAATATAAAAAGTATGATTAGTTCAATACAAATGACTTTAAACGATATTTAGCGGAATTATCACCATTTTTTACCCAATTTTTTCCCAAATTTTTTTTCTATTTTTTGTATTCACCCAAATGTATTGTAAACACGTGTTTTAGATGTAAAATAATGTGAACTTAACGTTAAAAATATAAAAAGTATGATTAGTTTAATAGAAATGACTTAAGACGATATTTAGCGGATTCATCACCTGTATTTCAAAATTTTTTTACGACCTTTTATATTCACCCAAATGTATTGTAAAGACGTGTTTTAGATGTAAAATAATGTGAACTTAACGCTAAAAATATAAAAAGTATGATTAGTTTAATAGAAATGACTTAAGACGATATTTAGCGGATTCATCACCTGTATTTCAAAATTTTTTTACGACCTTTTATATTCACCCAAATGTATTGTAAAGACGTGTTTTAGATGTAAAATAATGTGAACTTAACGATAAAAATATAAAAAGTATGATTAGTTCAATACAAATGACTTTAAACGATATTTAGCGGAATTATCAGCATTTTTTACCTAATTTTTTCCCAAATTTTTTTTCTATTTTTTGTATTCACCCAAATGTATTGTAAATACGTGTTTTAGATGTAAAATAATGTGAACTTAACGATAAAAATATAAAAAGTATGATTAGTTCAAAACTAATGACTTTAAACGATATTTAGCGGAATTATCACCATTTTTTACCCAATTTATTCCCAAATTTTTTTTCTATTTTTTGTATTCAACCAAATGTATTGTAAATACGTGTTTTAGATGTAAAATAATATGAACTTAACGTTAAAAATATAAAAAGTATGATTAGTTTAATAGAAATGACTTAAGACGATATTTAGCGGATTCATCACCTGTATTTCAAAATTTTTTTACGACCTTTTATATTCACCCAAATGTATTGTAAAGACGTGTTATAGATGTAAAAAAATGTGAACTTAACGATAAAAATATAAAAAGTATGATTAGTTCAATACAAATGACTTTAAACGATATTTAGCGGAATTATCACCATTTTTTACCCAATTTTTTCCCAAATTTTTTTTCTATTTTTTGTATTCACCCAAATGTATTGTAAATACGTGTTTTAGATGTAAAATAATGTGAACTTAACGATAAAAATATAAAAAGTATGATTAGTTCAATACAAATGACTTTAAACGATATTTAGCGGAATTATCACCATTTTTTACCCAATTTTTTCCCAAATTTTTTTTCTATTTTTTGTATTCACCCAAATGTATTGTAAATACGTGTTTTAGATGTAAAATAATGTGAACTTAACGATAAAAATATAAAAAGTATGATTAGTTCAATACAAATGACTTTAAACGATATTTAGCGGAATTATCACCATTTTTTACCAAATTTTTTCCCAAATTTTTTTTCTATTTTTTGTATTCACCCAAATGTATTGTAAATACGTGTTTTAGATGTAAAATAATGTGAACTTAACGATAAAAATATAAAAAGTATGATTAGTTCAATACAAATGACTTTAAACGATATTTAGCGGAATTATCACCAATTTTTACCAAATTTTTTTTCTATTTTTTGTATTCACCCAAATGTATTGTAAACACGTGTTTTAGATGTAAAATAATGTGAACTTAACGATAAAAATATAAAAAGTATGATTAGTTCAATACAAATGACTTTAAACGATATTTAGCGGAATTATTACCATTTTTTACCAAATTTTTTTTCTATTTTTTGTATTCACCCAAATGTATTGTAAACACGTGTATTAGATGTAAAATAATGTGAACTTAACGATAAAAATATAAAAAGTATGATTAGTTCAATACAAATGACTTTAAACGATATTTAGCGGAATTATCACCATTTTTTACCAAATTTTTTCCCAAATTTTTTTTCTATTTTTTGTATTCACCCAAATGTATTGTAAATACGTATTTTAGATGTAAAATAATGTGAACTTAACGATAAAAATATAAAAAGTATGATTAGTTCAATACAAATGACTTTAAACGATATTTAGCGGAATTATCACCAATTTTTACCAAATTTTTTTTCTATTTTTTGTATTCACCCAAATGTATTGTAAACACGTGTTTTAGATGTAAAATAATGTGAACTTAACGTTAAAAATATAAAAAGTATGATTAGTTTAATAGAAATGACTTAAGACGATATTTAGCGGATTCATCACCTGTATTTCTAAATTTTTTTACGACCTTTTATATTCACCCAAATGTATTGTAAAGACGTGTTTTAGATGTAAAATAATGTGAACTTAACGATAAAAATATAAAAAGTATGATTAGTTCAATACAAATGACTTTAAACGATATTTAGCGGAATTATCACCATTTTTTACCCAATTTTTTCCCAAATTTTTTTTCTATTTTTTGTATTCAACCAAATGTATTGTAAATACGTGTTTTAGATGTAAAATAATGTGAACTTAACGTTAAAAATATAAAAAGTATGATTAGTTTAATAGAAATGACTTAAGACGATATTTAGCGGATTCATCACCTGTATTACAAAATTTTTTTACGACCTTTTATATTCACCCAAATGTATTGTAAAGACGTGTTTTAGATGTAAAATAATGTGAACTTAACGATAAAAATATAAAAAGTATGATTAGTTCAATACAAATGACTTTAAACGATATTTAGCGGAATTATCACCATTTTTTACCCAATTTTTTCCCAAATTTTTTTTCTATTTTTTGTATTCACCCAAATGTATTGTAAATACGTGTTTTAGACTGTATTATAATGTGAACTTAACGATAAAAATATAAAAAGTATGATTAGTTCAATACAAATGACTTTAAACGATATTTAGCGGAATTATCACCATTTTTTACCCAATTTTTTCCCAAATTTTTTTTCTATTTTTTGTATTCACCCAAATGTATTTTAAACACGTGTTTTAGATGTAAAATAATGTGAACTTAACGTTAAAAATATAAAAAGTATGATTAGTTTAATAGAAATGACTTAAGACGATATTTAGCGGATTCATCACCTGTATTTCAAAATTTTTTTACGACCTTTTATATTCACCCAAATGTATTGTAAAGACGTGTTTTAGATGTAAAATAATGTGAACTTAACGCTAAAAATATAAAAAGTATGATTAGTTTAATAGAAATGACTTAAGACGATATTTAGCGGATTCATCACCTGTATTTCAAAATTTTTTTACGACCTTTTATATTCACCCAAATGTATTGTAAAGACGTGTTTTAGATGTAAAATAATGTGAACTTAACGATAAAAATATAAAAAGTATGATTAGTTCAATACAAATGACTTTAAACGATATTTAGCGGAATTATCAGCATTTTTTACCTAATTTTTTCCCAAATTTTTTTTCTATTTTTTGTATTCACCCAAATGTATTGTAAATACGTGTTTTAGATGTAAAATAATGTGAACTTAACGATAAAAATATAAAAAGTATGATTAGTTCAAAACTAATGACTTTAAACGATATTTAGCGGAATTATCACCATTTTTTACCCAATTTATTCCCAAATTTTTTTTCTATTTTTTGTATTCAACCAAATGTATTGTAAATACGTGTTTTAGATGTAAAATAATATGAACTTAACGTTAAAAATATAAAAAGTATGATTAGTTTAATAGAAATGACTTAAGACGATATTTAGCGGATTCATCACCTGTATTTCAAAATTTTTTTACGACCTTTTATATTCACCCAAATGTATTGTAAAGACGTGTTATAGATGTAAAAAAATGTGAACTTAACGATAAAAATATAAAAAGTATGATTAGTTCAATACAAATGACTTTAAACGATATTTAGCGGAATTATCACCATTTTTTACCCAATTTTTTCCCAAATTTTTTTCTATTTTTTGTATTCACCCAAATGTATTGTAAATACGTGTTTTAGATGTAAAATAATGTGAACTTAACGATAAAAATATAAAAAGTATGATTAGTTCAATACAAATGACTTTAAACGATATTTAGCGGAATTATCACCATTTTTTACCCAATTTTTTCCCAAATTTTTTTTCTATTTTTTGTATTCACCCAAATGTATTGTAAATACGTGTTTTAGATGTAAAATAATGTGAACTTAACGATAAAAATATAAAAAGTATGATTAGTTCAATACAAATGACTTTAAACGATATTTAGCGGAATTATTACCATTTTTTACCAAATTTTTTTTCTATTTTTTGTATTCACCCAAATGTATTGTAAACACGTGTATTAGATGTAAAATAATGTGAACTTAACGATAAAAATATAAAAAGTATGATTAGTTCAATACAAATGACTTTAAACGATATTTAGCGGAATTATCACCATTTTTTACCAAATTTTTTCCCAAATTTTTTTTCTATTTTTTGTATTCACCCAAATGTATTGTAAATACGTGTTTTAGATGTAAAATAATGTGAACTTAACGATAAAAATATAAAAAGTATGATTAGTTCAATACAAATGACTTTAAACGATATTTAGCGGAATTATCACCAATTTTTACCAAATTTTTTTTCTATTTTTTGTATTCACCCAAATGTATTGTAAACACGTGTTTTAGATGTAAAATAATGTGAACTTAACGTTAAAAATATAAAAAGTATGATTAGTTTAATAGAAATGACTTAAGACGATATTTAGCGGATTCATCACCTGTATTTCTAAATTTTTTTACGACCTTTTATATTCACCCAAATGTATTGTAAAGACGTGTTTTAGATGTAAAATTATGTGAACTTAACGATAAAAATATAAAAAGTATGATTAGTTCAATACAAATGACTTTAAACGATATTTAGCGGAATTATCACAATTTTTTACCCAATTTTTTCCCAAATTTTTTTTCTATTTTTTGTATTCAACCAAATGTATTGTAAATACGTGTTTTAGATGTAAAATAATGTGAACTTAACGTTAAAAATATAAAAAGTATGATTAGTTTAATAGAAATGACTTAAGACGATATTTAGCGGATTCATCACCTGTATTACAAAATTTTTTTACGACCTTTTATATTCACCCAAATGTATTGTAAATACGTGTTTTAGATGTAAAATAATGTGAACTTAACGATAAAAATATAAAAAGTATGATTAGTTCAAAACTAATGACTTTAAACGATATTTAGCGGAATTATCACCATTTTTTACCCAATTTATTCCCAAATTTTTTTTCTATTTTTTGTATTCAACCAAATGTATTGTAAATACGTGTTTTAGATGTAAAATAATATGAACTTAACGTTAAAAATATAAAAAGTATGATTAGTTTAATAGAAATGACTTAAGACGATATTTAGCGGATTCATCACCTGTATTTCAAAATTTTTTTACGACCTTTTATATTCACCCAAATGTATTGTAAAGACGTGTTATAGATGTAAAAAAATGTGAACTTAACGATAAAAATATAAAAAGTATGATTAGTTCAATACAAATGACTTTAAACGATATTTAGCGGAATTATCACCATTTTTTACCCAATTTTTTCCCAAATTTTTTTTCTATTTTTTGTATTCACCCAAATGTATTGTAAATACGTGTTTTAGATGTAAAATAATGTGAACTTAACGATAAAAATATAAAAAGTATGATTAGTTCAATACAAATGACTTTAAACGATATTTAGCGGAATTATCACCATTTTTTACCCAATTTTTTCCCAAATTTTTTTTCTATTTTTTGTATTCACCCAAATGTATTGTAAATACGTGTTTTAGATGTAAAATAATGTGAACTTAACGATAAAAATATAAAAAGTATGATTAGTTCAATACAAATGACTTTAAACGATATTTAGCGGAATTATTACCATTTTTTACCAAATTTTTTTTCTATTTTTTGTATTCACCCAAATGTATTGTAAACACGTGTATTAGATGTAAAATAATGTGAACTTAACGATAAAAATATAAAAAGTATGATTAGTTCAATACAAATGACTTTAAACGATATTTAGCGGAATTATCACCATTTTTTACCAAATTTTTTCCCAAATTTTTTTTCTATTTTTTGTATTCACCCAAATGTATTGTAAATACGTGTTTTAGATGTAAAATAATGTGAACTTAACGATAAAAATATAAAAAGTATGATTAGTTCAATACAAATGACTTTAAACGATATTTAGCGGAATTATCACCAATTTTTACCAAATTTTTTTTCTATTTTTTGTATTCACCCAAATGTATTGTAAACACGTGTTTTAGATGTAAAATAATGTGAACTTAACGTTAAAAATATAAAAAGTATGATTAGTTTAATAGAAATGACTTAAGACGATATTTAGCGGATTCATCACCTGTATTTCTAAATTTTTTTACGACCTTTTATATTCACCCAAATGTATTGTAAAGACGTGTTTTAGATGTAAAATTATGTGAACTTAACGATAAAAATATAAAAAGTATGATTAGTTCAATACAAATGACTTTAAACGATATTTAGCGGAATTATCACCATTTTTTACCCAATTTTTTCCCAAATTTTTTTTCTATTTTTTGTATTCAACCAAATGTATTGTAAATACGTGTTTTAGATGTAAAATAATGTGAACTTAACGTTAAAAATATAAAAAGTATGATTAGTTTAATAGAAATGACTTAAGACGATATTTAGCGGATTCATCACCTGTATTACAAAATTTTTTTACGACCTTTTATATTCACCCAAATGTATTGTAAAGAAATGTTTTAGATGTAAAATAATGTGAACTTAACGATAAAAATATAAAAAGTATGATTAGTTCAATACAAATGACTTTAAACGATATTTAGCGGAATTATCACCATTTTTTACCCAATTTTTTCCCAAATTTTTTTTCTATTTTTTGTATTCACCCAAATGTATTGTAAATACGTGTTTTAGATGTAAAATAATGTGAACTTAACGATAAAAATATAAAAAGTATGATTAGTTCAATACAAATGACTTTAAACGATATTTAGCGGAATTATTACCATTTTTTACCAAATTTTTTTTCTATTTTTTGTATTCACCCAAATGTATTGTAAACACGTGTATTAGATGTAAAATAATGTGAACTTAACGATAAAAATATAAAAAGTATGATTAGTTCAATACAAATGACTTTAAACGATATTTAGCGGAATTATCACCATTTTTTACCAAGTTTTTTCCCAAATTTTTTTTCTATTTTTTGTATTCACCCAAATGTATTGTAAACACGTGTTTTAGATGTAAAATAATGTGAACTTAACGTTAAAAATATAAAAAGTATGATTACTTTAATAGAAATGACTTAAGACGATATTTAGCGGATTCATCACCTGTATTTCAAAATTTTTTTACGACCTTTTATATTCACCCAAATGTATTGTAAAGACGTGTTTTAGATGTAAAATAATGTGAACTTAACGCTAAAAATATAAAAAGTATGATTAGTTTAATAGAAATGACTTAAGACGATATTTAGCGGATTCATCACCTGTATTTCAAAATTTTTTTACGACCTTTTATATTCACCCAAATGTATTTTAAAGACGTGTTTTAGATGTAAAATAATGTGAACTTAACGATAAAAATATAAAAAGTATGATTAGTTCAATACAAATGACTTTAAACGATATTTAGCGGAATTATCAGCATTTTTTACCTAATTTTTTCCCAAATTTTTTTTCTATTTTTTGTATTCACCCAAACGTATTGTAAATACGTGTTTTAGATGTAAAATAATGTGAACTTAACGATAAAAATATAAAAAGTATGATTAGTTCAATACAAATGACTTTAAACGATATTTAGCGGAATTATCACCATTTTTTACCCAATTTATTCCCAAATTTTTTTTCTATTTTTTGTATTCAACCAAATGTATTGTAAAGACGTGTTTTAGATGTAAAATAATATGAACTTAACGTTAAAAATATAAAAAGTATGATTAGTTTAATAGAAATGACTTAAGACGATATTTAGCGGATTCATCACCTGTATTTCAAAATTTTTTTACGACCTTTTATATTCACCCAAATGTATTGTAAAGACGTGTTTTAGATGTAAAATAATGTGAACTTAACGATAAAAATATAAAAAGTATGATTAGTTCAATACAATTGACTTTAAACGATATTTAGCGGAATTATCACCATTTTTTACCCAATTTTTTCCCAAATTTTTTTTCTATTTTTTGTATTCACCCAAATGTATTGTAAATACGTGTTTTAGATGTAAAATAATGTGAACTTAACGATAAAAATATAAAAAGTATGATTAGTTCAATACAAATGACTTTAAACGATATTTAGCGGAATTATCACCATTTTTTACCCAATTTTTTCCCAAATTTTTTTTCTATTTTTTGTATTCACCCAAATGTATTGTAAATACGTGTTTTAGATGTAAAATAATGTGAACTTAACGATAAAAATTTAAAAAGTATGATTAGTTCAATACAAATGACTTTAAACGATATTTAGCGGAATTATCACCATTTTTTACCAAATTTTTTCCCAAATTTTTTTTCTATTTTTTGTATTCACTCAAATGTATTGAAAATACGTGTTTTAGATGTAAAATAATGTGAACTTAACGATAAAAATATAAAAAGTATGATTAGTTCAATACAAATGACTTTAAACGATATTTAGCGGAATTATCACCATTTTTTACCAAATTTTTTTTCTATTTTTTGTATTCACCCAAATGTATTGTAAACACGTGTTTTAGATGTAAAATAATGTGAACTTAACGTTAAAAATATAAAAAGTATGATTAGTTTAATAGAAATGACTTAAGACGATATTTAGCGGATTCATCACCTGTATTACAAAATTTTTTTACGACCTTTTATATTCACCCAAATGTATTGTAAAGACGTGTTTTAGATGTAAAATAATGTGAACTTAACGATAAAAATATAAAAAGTATGATTAGTTCAATACAAATGACTTTAAACGATATTTAGCGGAATTATCACCATTTTTTACCCAATTTTTTCCCAAATTTTTTTTCTATTTTTTGTATTCACCCAAATGTATTGTAAATACGTGTTTTAGACTGTATTATAATGTGAACTTAACGATAAAAATATAAAAAGTATGATTAGTTCAATACAAATGACTTTAAACGATATTTAGCGGAATTATCACCATTTTTTACCCAATTTTTTCCCAAATTTTTTTTCTATTTTTTGTATTCACCCAAATGTATTGTAAACACGTGTTTTAGATGTAAAATAATGTGAACTTAACGTTAAAAATATAAAAAGTATGATTAGTTTAATAGAAATGACTTAAGACGATATTTAGCGGATTCATCACCTGTATTTCAAAATTTTTTTACGACCTTTTATATTCACCCAAATGTATTGTAAAGACGTGTTTTAGATGTAAAATAATGTGAACTTAACGATAAAAATATAAAAAGTATGATTAGTTCAATACAAATGACTTTAAACGATATTTAGCGGAATTATCAGCATTTTTTACCTAATTTTTTCCCAAATTTTTTTTCTATTTTTTGTATTCACCCAAATGTATTGTAAATACGTGTTTTAGATGTAAAATAATGTGAACTTAACGATAAAAATATAAAAAGTATGATTAGTTCAATACAAATGACTTTAAACGATATTTAGCGGAATTGTCACCATTTTTTACCAAATTTTTTCCCAAATTTTTTTTCTATTTTTTGTATTCACCCAAATGTATTGTAAATACGTGTTTTAGATGTAAAATAATGTGAACTTAACGATAAAAATATAAAAAGTATGATTAGTTCAATACAATTGACTTTAAACGATATTTAGCGGAATTATCACCATTTTTTACCCAATTTATTCCCAAATTTTTTTTCTATTTTTTGTATTCAACCAAATGTATTGTAAATACGTGTTTTAGATGTAAAATAATATGAACTTAACGTTAAAAATATAAAAAGTATGATTAGTTTAATAGAAATGACTTAAGACGATATTTAGCGGATTCATCACCTGTATTACAAAATTTTTTTACGACCTTTTATATTCACCCAAATGTATTGTAAAGACGTGTTTTAGATGTAGAATAATGTGAACTTAACGATAAAAATATAAAAAGTATGATTAGTTCAATACAAATGACTTTAAACGATATTTAGCGGAATTGTCACCATTTTTTACCAAATTTTTTCCCAAATTTTTTTTCTATTTTTTGTATTCAACCAAATGTATTGTAAATACGTGTTTTAGATGTAAAATAATATGAACTTAACGTTAAAAATATAAAAAGTATGATTAGTTTAATAGAAATGACTTAAGACGATATTTAGCGGATTCATCACCTGTATTACAAAATTTTTTTACGACCTTTTATATTCACCCAAATGTATTGTAAAGACGTGTTTTAGATGTAAAATAATGTGAACTTAACGATAAAAATATAAAAAGTATGATTAGTTCAATACAAATGACTTTAAACGATATTTAGCGGAATTGTCACCATTTTTTACCAAATTTTTTCCCAAATTTTTTTTCTATTTTTTGTATTCACCCAAATGTATTGTAAATACGTGTTTTAGATGTAAAATAATGTGAACTTAACGATAAAAATATAAAAAGTATGATTAGTTCAATACAATTGACTTTAAACGATATTTAGCGGAATTATCACCATTTTTTACCCAATTTATTCCCAAATTTTTTTTCTATTTTTTGTATTCAACCAAATGTATTGTAAATACGTGTTTTAGATGTAAAATAATATGAACTTAACGTTAAAAATATAAAAAGTATGATTAGTTTAATAGAAATGACTTAAGACGATATTTAGCGGATTCATCACCTGTATTACAAAATTTTTTTACGACCTTTTATATTCACCCAAATGTATTGTAAAGACGTGTTTTAGATGTAAAATAATGTGAACTTAACGATAAAAATATAAAAAGTATGATTAGTTCAATACAAATGACTTTAAACGATATTTAGCGGAATTATCACCATTTTTTACCCAATTTTTTCCCAAATTTTTTTTCTATTTTTTGTATTCACCCAAATGTATTGTAAATACGTGTTTTAGACTGTATTATAATGTGAACTTAACGATAAAAATATAAAAAGTATGATTAGTTCAATACAAATGACTTTAAACGATATTTAGCGGAATTATCACCATTTTTTACCCAATTTTTTCCCAAATTTTTTTTCTATTTTTTGTATTCACCCAAATGTATTGTAAACACGTGTTTTAGATGTAAAATAATGTGAACTTAACGTTAAAAATATAAAAAGTATGATTAGTTCAATACAAATGACTTTAAACGATATTTAGCGGAATTATTACCATTTTTTACCAAATTTTTTTTCTATTTTTTGTATTCACCCAAATGTATTGTAAACACGTGTATTAGATGTAAAATAATGTGAACTTAACGATAAAAATATAAAAAGTATGATTAGTTCAATACAAATGACTTTAAACGATATTTAGCGGAATTATCACCATTTTTTACCAAGTTTTTTCCCAAATTTTTTTTCTATTTTTTGTATTCACCCAAATGTATTGTAAACACGTGTTTTAGATGTAAAATAATGTGAACTTAACGTTAAAAATATAAAAAGTATGATTACTTTAATAGAAATGACTTAAGACGATATTTAGCGGATTCATCACCTGTATTTCAAAATTTTTTTACGACCTTTTATATTCACCCAAATGTATTGTAAAGACGTGTTTTAGATGTAAAATAATGTGATCTTAACGCTAAAAATATAAAAAGTATGATTAGTTTAATAGAAATGACTTAAGACGATATTTAGCGGATTCATCACCTGTATTTCAAAATTTTTTTACGACCTTTTATATTCACCCAAATGTATTTTAAAGACGTGTTTTAGATGTAAAATAATGTGAACTTAACGATAAAAATATAAAAAGTATGATTAGTTCAATACAAATGACTTTAAACGATATTTAGCGGAATTATCAGCATTTTTTACCTAATTTTTTCCCAAATTTTTTTTCTATTTTTTGTATTCACCCAAATGTATTGTAAATACGTGTTTTAGATGTAAAATAATGTGAACTTAACGATAAAAATATAAAAAGTATGATTAGTTCAATACAAATGACTTTAAACGATATTTAGCGGAATTATCACCATTTTTTACCCAATTTATTCCCAAATTTTTTTTCTATTTTTTGTATTCAACCAAATGTATTGTAAATACGTGTTTTAGATGTAAAATAATATGAACTTAACGTTAAAAATATAAAAAGTATGATTAGTTTAATAGAAATGACTTAAGACGATATTTAGCGGATTCATCACCTGTATTTCAAAATTTTTTTACGACCTTTTATATTCACCCAAATGTATTGTAAAGACGTGTTTTAGATGTAAAATAATGTGAACTTAACGATAAAAATATAAAAAGTATGATTAGTTCAATACAATTGACTTTAAACGATATTTAGCGGAATTATCACCATTTTTTACCCAATTTTTTCCCAAATTTTTTTTCTATTTTTTGTATTCACCCAAATGTATTGTAAATACGTGTTTTAGATGTAAAATAATGTGAACTTAACGATAAAAATATAAAAAGTATGATTAGTTCAATACAAATGACTTTAAACGATATTTAGCGGAATTATCACCATTTTTTACCCAATTTTTTCCCAAATTTTTTTTCTATTTTTTGTATTCACCCAAATGTATTGTAAATACGTGTTTTAGATGTAAAATAATGTGAACTTAACGATAAAAATTTAAAAAGTATGATTAGTTCAATACAAATGACTTTAAACGATATTTAGCGGAATTATCACCATTTTTTACCAAATTTTTTCCCAAATTTTTTTTCTATTTTTTGTATTCACTCAAATGTATTGAAAATACGTGTTTTAGATGTAAAATAATGTGAACTTAACGATAAAAATATAAAAAGTATGATTAGTTCAATACAAATGACTTTAAACGATATTTAGCGGAATTATCACCATTTTTTACCCAATTTTTTCCCAAATTTTTTTTCTATTTTTTGTATTCACCCAAATGTATTGTAAACACGTGTTTTAGATGTAAAATAATGTGAACTTAACGTTAAAAATATAAAAAGTATGATTAGTTTAATAGAAATGACTTAAGACGATATTTAGCGGATTCATCACCTGTATTACAAAATTTTTTTACGACCTTTTATATTCACCCAAATGTATTGTAAAGACGTGTTTTAGATGTAAAATAATGTGAACTTAACGATAAAAATATAAAAAGTATGATTAGTTCAATACAAATGACTTTAAACGATATTTAGCGGAATTATCACCATTTTTTACCCAATTTTTTCCCAAATTTTTTTTCTATTTTTTGTATTCACCCAAATGTATTGTAAATACGTGTTTTAGACTGTATTATAATGTGAACTTAACGATAAAAATATAAAAAGTATGATTAGTTCAATACAAATGACTTTAAACGATATTTAGCGGAATTATCACCATTTTTTACCCAATTTTTTCCCAAATTTTTTTTCTATTTTTTGTATTCACCCAAATGTATTGTAAACACGTGTTTTAGATGTAAAATAATGTGAACTTAACGTTAAAAATATAAAAAGTATGATTAGTTTAATAGAAATGACTTAAGACGATATTTAGCGGATTCATCACCTGTATTTCAAAATTTTTTTACGACCTTTTATATTCACCCAAATGTATTGTAAAGACGTGTTTTAGATGTAAAATAATGTGAACTTAACGATAAAAATATAAAAAGTATGATTAGTTCAATACAAATGACTTTAAACGATATTTAGCGGAATTATCAGCATTTTTTACCTAATTTTTTCCCAAATTTTTTTTCTATTTTTTGTATTCACCCAAATGTATTGTAAATACGTGTTTTAGATGTAAAATAATGTGAACTTAACGATAAAAATATAAAAAGTATGATTAGTTCAATACAAATGACTTTAAACGATATTTAGCGGAATTGTCACCATTTTTTACCAAATTTTTTCCCAAATTTTTTTTCTATTTTTTGTATTCACCCAAATGTATTGTAAATACGTGTTTTAGATGTAAAATAATGTGAACTTAACGATAAAAATATAAAAAGTATGATTAGTTCAATACAATTGACTTTAAACGATATTTAGCGGAATTATCACCATTTTTTACCCAATTTATTCCCAAATTTTTTTTCTATTTTTTGTATTCAACCAAATGTATTGTAAATACGTGTTTTAGATGTAAAATAATATGAACTTAACGTTAAAAATATAAAAAGTATGATTAGTTTAATAGAAATGACTTAAGACGATATTTAGCGGATTCATCACCTGTATTACAAAATTTTTTTACGACCTTTTATATTCACCCAAATGTATTGTAAAGACGTGTTTTAGATGTAGAATAATGTGAACTTAACGATAAAAATATAAAAAGTATGATTAGTTCAATACAAATGACTTTAAACGATATTTAGCGGAATTGTCACCATTTTTTACCAAATTTTTTCCCAAATTTTTTTTCTATTTTTTGTATTCAACCAAATGTATTGTAAATACGTGTTTTAGATGTAAAATAATATGAACTTAACGTTAAAAATATAAAAAGTATGATTAGTTTAATAGAAATGACTTAAGACGATATTTAGCGGATTCATCACCTGTATTACAAAATTTTTTTACGACCTTTTATATTCACCCAAATGTATTGTAAAGACGTGTTTTAGATGTAAAATAATGTGAACTTAACGATAAAAATATAAAAAGTATGATTAGTTCAATACAAATGACTTTAAACGATATTTAGCGGAATTGTCACCATTTTTTACCAAATTTTTTCCCAAATTTTTTTTCTATTTTTTGTATTCACCCAAATGTATTGTAAATACGTGTTTTAGATGTAAAATAATGTGAACTTAACGATAAAAATATAAAAAGTATGATTAGTTCAATACAATTGACTTTAAACGATATTTAGCGGAATTATCACCATTTTTTACCCAATTTATTCCCAAATTTTTTTTCTATTTTTTGTATTCAACCAAATGTATTGTAAATACTTGTTTTAGATGTAAAATAATATGAACTTAACGTTAAAAATATAAAAAGTATGATTAGTTTAATAGAAATGACTTAAGACGATATTTAGCGGATTCATCACCTGTATTACAAAATTTTTTTACGACCTTTTATATTCACCCAAATGTATTGTAAAGACGTGTTTTAGATGTAGAATAATGTGAACTTAACGATAAAAATATAAAACGTATGATTAGTTCAATACAAATGACTTTAAACGATATTTAGCGGAATTGTCACCATTTTTTACCAAATTTTTTCCCAAATTTTTTTTCTATTTTTTGTATTCACCCAAATGTATTGTAAATACGTGTTTTAGATGTAAAATAATGTGAACTTAACGATAAAAATATAAAAAGTATGATTAGTTCAATACAATTGACTTTAAACGATATTTAGCGGAATTATCACCATTTTTTACCCAATTTATTCCCAAATTTTTTTTCTATTTTTTGTATTCACCCAAATGTATTGTAAATACGTGTTTTAGACTGTATTATAATGTGAACTTAACGATAAAAATATAAAAAGTATGATTAGTTCAATACAAATGACTTTAAACGATATTTAGCGGAATTATCACCATTTTTTACCCAATTTTTTCCCAAATTTTTTTTCTATTTTTTGTATTCACCCAAATGTATTGTAAACACGTGTTTTAGATGTAAAATAATGTGAACTTAACGTTAAAAATATAAAAAGTATGATTAGTTTAATAGAAATGACTTAAGACGATATTTAGCGGATTCATCACCTGTATTTCAAAATTTTTTTACGACCTTTTATATTCACCCAAATGTATTGTAAAGACGTGTTTTAGATGTAAAATAATGTGAACTTAACGATAAAAATATAAAAAGTATGATTAGTTCAATACAAATGACTTTAAACGATATTTAGCGGAATTATCAGCATTTTTTACCTAATTTTTTCCCAAATTTTTTTTCTATTTTTTGTATTCACCCAAATGTATTGTAAATACGTGTTTTAGATGTAAAATAATGTGAACTTAACGATAAAAATATAAAAAGTATGATTAGTTCAATACAAATGACTTTAAACGATATTTAGCGGAATTGTCACCATTTTTTACCAAATTTTTTCCCAAATTTTTTTTCTATTTTTTGTATTCACCCAAATGTATTGTAAATACGTGTTTTAGATGTAAAATAATGTGAACTTAACGATAAAAATATAAAAAGTATGATTAGTTCAATACAATTGACTTTAAACGATATTTAGCGGAATTATCACCATTTTTTACCCAATTTATTCCCAAATTTTTTTTCTATTTTTTGTATTCAACCAAATGTATTGTAAATACGTGTTTTAGATGTAAAATAATATGAACTTAACGTTAAAAATATAAAAAGTATGATTAGTTTAATAGAAATGACTTAAGACGATATTTAGCGGATTCATCACCTGTATTACAAAATTTTTTTACGACCTTTTATATTCACCCAAATGTATTGTAAAGACGTGTTTTAGATGTAGAATAATGTGAACTTAACGATAAAAATATAAAAAGTATGATTAGTTCAATACAAATGACTTTAAACGATATTTAGCGGAATTGTCACCATTTTTTACCAAATTTTTTCCCAAATTTTTTTTCTATTTTTTGTATTCAACCAAATGTATTGTAAATACGTGTTTTAGATGTAAAATAATATGAACTTAACGTTAAAAATATAAAAAGTATGATTAGTTTAATAGAAATGACTTAAGACGATATTTAGCGGATTCATCACCTGTATTACAAAATTTTTTTACGACCTTTTATATTCACCCAAATGTATTGTAAAGACGTGTTTTAGATGTAAAATAATGTGAACTTAACGATAAAAATATAAAAAGTATGATTAGTTCAATACAAATGACTTTAAACGATATTTAGCGGAATTGTCACCATTTTTTACCAAATTTTTTCCCAAATTTTTTTTCTATTTTTTGTATTCACCCAAATGTATTGTAAATACGTGTTTTAGATGTAAAATAATGTGAACTTAACGATAAAAATATAAAAAGTATGATTAGTTCAATACAATTGACTTTAAACGATATTTAGCGGAATTATCACCATTTTTTACCCAATTTATTCCCAAATTTTTTTTCTATTTTTTGTATTCAACCAAATGTATTGTAAATACTTGTTTTAGATGTAAAATAATATGAACTTAACGTTAAAAATATAAAAAGTATGATTAGTTTAATAGAAATGACTTAAGACGATATTTAGCGGATTCATCACCTGTATTACAAAATTTTTTTACGACCTTTTATATTCACCCAAATGTATTGTAAAGACGTGTTTTAGATGTAGAATAATGTGAACTTAACGATAAAAATATAAAAAGTATGATTAGTTCAATACAAATGACTTTAAACGATATTTAGCGGAATTGTCACCATTTTTTACCAAATTTTTTCCCAAATTTTTTTTCTATTTTTTGTATTCACCCAAATGTATTGTAAATACGTGTTTTAGATGTAAAATAATGTGAACTTAACGATAAAAATATAAAAAGTATGATTAGTTCAATACAATTGACTTTAAACGATATTTAGCGGAATTATCACCATTTTTTACCCAATTTATTCCCAAATTTTTTTTCTATTTTTTGTATTCAACCAAATGTATTGTAAATACGTGTTTTAGATGTAAAATAATATGAACTTAACGTTAAAAATATAAAAAGTATGATTCGTTTAATAGAAATGACTTAAGACGATATTTAGCGGATTCATCACCTGTATTACAAAATTTTTTTACGACCTTTTATATTCACCCAAATGTATTGTAAAGACGTGTTTTAGATGTAGAATAATGTGAACTTAACGATAAAAATATAAAAAGTATTATTAGTTCAATACAAATGACTTTAAACGATATTTAGCGGAATTATCACCATTTTTTACCCAATTTTTTCCCAAATTTTTTTTCTATTTTTTGTATTCACCCAAATGTATTGTAAATACGTGTTTTAGATGTAAAATAATGTGATCTTAACGATAAAAATATAAAAAGTATGATTAGTTCAATACAAATGACTTTAAACGATATTTAGCGGAATTATCACCATTTTTTACCCAATTTTTTTTTCTATTTTTTGTATTCACCCAAATGTATTGTAAATACGTGTTTTAGATGTAAAATAATGTGAACTTAACGATAAAAATATAAAAAGTATGATTAGTTCAATACAAATGACTTTAAACGATATTTAGCGGAATTATCACCATTTTTTACCAAATTTTATCCCAAATTTTTTTTCTATTTTTTGTATTCACCCAAATGTATTGAAAATACGTGTTTTAGATGTAAAATAATGTGAACTTAACGATAAAAATATAAAAAGTATGATTAGTTCAATACAAATGACTTTAAACGATATTTAGCGGAATTATCACTATTTTTTACCAAATTTTTTTTCTAATTTTTGTATTCACCCAAATGTATTGTAAACACGTGTTTTAGATGTAAAATAATGTGAACTTAACGTTAAAAATATAAAAAGTATGATTAGTTTAATAGAAATGACTTAAGACGATATTTAGCGGATTCATCACCTGTATTTCAAAATTTTTTTACGACCTTTTATATTCACCCAAATGTATTGTAAAGACGTGTTTTAGATGTAAAATAATGTGAACTTAACGATAAAAATATAAAAAGTATGATTAGTTCAATACAAATGACTTTAAACGATATTTAGCTGAATTATCAGCATTTTTTACCTAATTTTTTCCCAAATTTTTTTTCTATTTTTTGTATTCACCCAAATGTATTGTAAATACGTGTTTTAGATGTAAAATAATGTGAACTTAACGATAAAAATATAAAAAGTATGATTAGTTCAATACAATTGACTTTAAACGATATTTAGCGGAATTATCACCATTTTTTACCCAATTTTTTCCCAAATTTTTTTTCTATTTTTTGTATTCACCCAAATGTATTGTAAATACGTGTTTTAGATGTAAAATAATGTGAACTTAACGATAAAAATATAAAAAGTATGATTAGTTCAATACAAATGACTTTAAACGATATTTAGCGGAATTATCACCATTTTTTACCCAATTTTTTCCCAAATTTTTTTTCTATTTTTTGTATTCACCCAAATGTATTGTAAATACGTGTTTTAGATGTAAAATAATGTGAACTTAACGATAAAAATTTAAAAAGTATGATTAGTTCAATACAAATGACTTTAAACGATATTTAGCGGAATTATCACCATTTTTTACCAAATTTTTTCCCAAATTTTTTTTCTATTTTTTGTATTCACTCAAATGTATTGAAAATACGTGTTTTAGATGTAAAATAATGTGAACTTAACGATAAAAATATAAAAAGTATGATTAGTTCAATACAAATGACTTTAAACGATATTTAGCGGAATTATCACCATTTTTTACCAAATTTTTTTTCTATTTTTTGTATTCACCCAAATGTATTGTAAACACGTGTTTTAGATGTAAAATAATGTGAACTTAACGTTAAAAATATAAAAAGTATGATTAGTTTAATAGAAATGACTTAAGACGATATTTAGCGGATTCATCACCTGTATTTCTAAATTTTTTTACGACCTTTTATATTCACCCAAATGTATTGTAAAGACGTGTTTTAGATGTAAAATTATGTGAATTTAACGATAAAAATATAAAAAGTATGATTAGTTCAATACAAATGACTTTAAACGATATTTAGCGGAATTATCACCATTTTTTACCCAATTTTTTCCCAAATTTTTTTTCTATTTTTTGTATTCAACCAAATGTATTGTAAACACGTGTTTTAGATGTAAAATAATATGAACTTAACGTTAAAAATATAAAAAGTATGATTAGTTTAATAGGAATGACTTAAGACGATATTTAGCGGATTCATCACCTGTATTTCAAAATTTTTTTACGACCTTTTATATTCACCCAAATGTATTGTAAAGACGTGTTTTAGATGTAAAATAATGTGAACTTAACGATAAAAATATAAAAAGTATGATTAGTTCAATACAAATGACTTTAAACGATATTTAGCGGAATTATCAGCATTTTTTACCCAATTTTTTTTTCTATTTTTTGTATTCACCCAAATGTATTGTAAACACGTGTTTTAGATGTAAAATAATGTGAACTTAACGTTAAAAATATAAAAAGTATGATTAGTTCAATACAAATGACTTTAAACGATATTTAGCGGAATTATCACCATTTTTTACCCAATTTTTTCCCAAATTTTTTTTCTATTTTTTGTATTCACCCAAATGTATTGTAAATACGTGTTTTAGATGTAAAATAATGTGAACTTAACGATAAAAATATAAAAAGTATGATTAGTTCAATACAAATGACTTTAAACGATATTTAGCGGAATTATCACCATTTTTTACCCAATTTTTTCCCAAATTTTTTTTCTATTTTTTGTATTCACCCAAATGTATTGTAAATACGTGTTTTAGATGTAAAATAATGTGAACTTAACGATAAAAATATAAAAAGTATGATTAGTTCAATACAAATGACTTTAAACGATATTTAGCGGAATTATCACCATTTTTTACCAAATTTTTTCCCAAATTTTTTTTCTATTTTTTGTATTCACTCAAATGTATTGAAAATACGTGTTTTAGATGTAAAATAATGTGAACTTAACGATAAAAATATAAAAAGTATGATTAGTTCAATACAAATGACTTTAAACGATATTTAGCGGAATTATCACCATTTTTTACCAAATTTTTTCCCAAATTTTTTTTCTATTTTTTGTATTCACCCAAATGTATTGTAAACACGTGTTTTAGATGTAAAATAATGTGAACTTAACGTTAAAAATATAAAAAGTATGATTAGTTTAATAGAAATGACTTAAGACGATATTTAGCGGATTCATCACCTGTATTTCTAAATTTTTTTACGACCTTTTATATTCACCCAAATGTATTGTAAAGACGTGTTTTAGATGTAAAATTATGTGAATTTAACGATAAAAATATAAAAAGTATGATTAGTTCAATACAAATGACTTTAAACGATATTTAGCGGAATTATCACCATTTTTTACCCAATTTTTTCCCAAATTTTTTTTCTATTTTTTGTATTCAACCAAATGTATTGTAAACACGTGTTTTAGATGTAAAATAATATGAACTTAACGTTAAAAATATAAAAAGTATGATTAGTTTAATAGGAATGACTTAAGACGATATTTAGCGGAATTGTCACCATTTTTTACCAAATTTTTTCCCAAATTTTTTTTCTATTTTTTGTATTCACCCAAATGTATTGTAAATACGTGTTTTAGATGTAAAATAATGTGAACTTAACGATAAAAATATAAAAAGTATGATTAGTTCAATACAATTGACTTTAAACGATATTTCGCGGAATTATCACCATTTTTTACCCAATTTATTCCCAAATTTTTTTTCTATTTTTTGTATTCAACCAAATGTATTGTAAACACGTGTTTTAGATGTAAAATAATATGAACTTAACGTTAAAAATATAAAAAGTATGATTAGTTTAATAGGAATGACTTAAGACGATATTTAGCGGATTCATCACCTGTATTTCAAAATTTTTTTACGACCTTTTATATTCACCCAAATGTATTGTAAAGACGTGTTTTAGATGTAAAATAATGTGAACTTAACGATAAAAATATAAAAAGTATGATTAGTTCAATACAAATGACTTTAAACGATATTTAGCGGAATTATCAGCATTTTTTACCCAATTTTATTTTCTATTTTTTGTATTCACCCAAATGTATTGTAAACACGTGTTTTAGATGTAAAATAATGTGAACTTAACGTTAAAAATATAAAAAGTATGATTAGTTCAATACAAATGACTTTAAACGATATTTAGCGGAATTATCACCATTTTTTACCCAATTTTTTCCCAAATTTTTTTTCTATTTTTTGTATTCACCCAAATGTATTGTAAATACGTGTTTTAGATGTAAAATAATGTGAACTTAACGATAAAAATATAAAAAGTATGATTAGTTCAATACAAATGACTTTAAACGATATTTAGCGGAATTATCACCATTTTTTACCCAATTTTTTCCCAAATTTTTTTTCTATTTTTTGTATTCACCCAAATGTATTGTAAATACGTGTTTTAGATGTAAAATAATGTGAACTTAACGATAAAAATATAAAAAGTATGATTAGTTCAATACAAATGACTTTAAACGATATTTAGCGGAATTATCACCATTTTTTACCAAATTTTTTCCCAAATTTTTTTTCTATTTTTTGTATTCACCCAAATGTATTGAAAATACGTGTTTTAGATGTAAAATAATGTGAAATTAACGATAAAAATATAAAAAGTATGATTAGTTCAATACAAATGACTTTAAACGATATTTAGCGGAATTATCACCATTTTTTACCAAATTTTTTTTCTATTTTTTGTATTCACCCAAATGTATTGTAAATACGTGTTTTAGATGTAAAATAATGTGAACTTAACGATAAAAATATAAAAAGTATGATTAGTTCAATACAAATGAATTTAAACGATATTTAGCGGAATTATCACCATTTTTTACCCAATTTTTTCCCAAATTTTTTTTCTATTTTTTGTATTCACCCAAATGTATTGTAAATACGTGTTTTAGATGTAAAATAATGTGAACTTAACGATAAAAATATAAAAAGTATGATTAGTTCAATACAAATGACTTTAAACGATATTTAGCGGAATTATTACCATTTTTTACCAAATTTTTTTTCTATTTTTTGTATTCACCCAAATGTATTGTAAACACGTGTATTAGATGTAAAATAATGTGAACTTAACGATAAAAATATAAAAAGTATGATTAGTTCAATACAAATGACTTTAAACGATATTTAGCGGAATTATCACCATTTTTTACCAAGTTTTTTCCCAAATTTTTTTTCTATTTTTTGTATTCACCCAAATGTATTGTAAACACGTGTTTTAGATGTAAAATAATGTGAACTTAACGTTAAAAATATAAAAAGTATGATTAGTTTAATAGAAATGACTTAAGACGATATTTAGCGGATTCATCACCTGTATTTCAAAATTTTTTTACGACCTTTTATATTCACCCAAATGTATTTTAAAGACGTGTTTTAGATGTAAAATAATGTGAACTTAACGATAAAAATATAAAAAGTATGATTAGTTCAATACAAATGATTTTAAACGATATTTAGCGGAATTATCAGCATTTTTTACCTAATTTTTTCCCAAATTTTTTTTCTATTTTTTGTATTCACCCAAATGTATTGTAAATACGTGTTTTAGATGTAAAATAATGTGAACTTAACGATAAAAATATAAAAAGTATGATTAGTTCAATACAAATGACTTATAACGATATTTAGCGGAATTATCACCATTTTTTACCCAATTTATTCCCAAATTTTTTTTCTATTTTTTGTATTCAACCAAATGTATTGTAAATACGTGTTTTAGATGTAAAATAATATGAACTTAACGTTAAAAATATAAAAAGTATGATTAGTTTAATAGAAATGACTTAAGACGATATTTAGCGGATTCATCACCTGTATTTCAAAATTTTTTTACGACCTTTTATATTCACCCAAATGTATTGTAAATACGTGTTTTAGATGTAAAATAATGTGAACTTAACGATAAAAATATAAAAAGTATGATTAGTTCAATACAAATGACTTTAAACGATATTTAGCGGAATTGTCACCATTTTTTACCAAATTTTTTCCCAAATTTTTTTTCTATTTTTTGTATTCACCCAAATGTATTGTAAATACGTGTTTTAGATGTAAAATAATGTGAACTTAACGATAAAAATATAAAAAGTATGATTAGTTCAATACAATTGACTTTAAACGATATTTAGCGGAATTATCACCATTTTTTACCCAATTTATTCCCAAATTTTTTTTCTATTTTTTGTATTCAACCAAATGTATTGTAAATACGTGTTTTAGATGTAAAATAATGTGAACTTAACGATAAAAATTTAAAAAGTATGATTAGTTCAATACAAATGACTTTAAACGATATTTAGCGGATTCATCACCTGTATTTCAAAATTTTTTTACGACCTTTTATATTCACCCAAATGTATTGTAAAGACGTGTTTTAGATGTAAAATAATGTGAACTTAACGATAAAAATATAAAAAGTATGATTAGTTCAATACAAATGACTTTAAACGATATTTAGCGGAATTATCACCATTTTTTACCTAATTTTTTCCCAAATTTTTTTTCTATTTTTTTTATTCACCCAAATGTATTGTAAATACGTGTTTTAGATGTAAAATAATGTGAACTTAACGATAAAAATATAAAAAGTATGATTAGTTCAATACAAATGACTTTAAACGATATTTAGCGGAATTATCACCATTTTTTACCCAATTTTTTCCCAAATTTTTTTTCTATTTTTTGTATTCACCCAAATGTATTGTAAACACGTGTTTTAGATGTAAAATAATGGAACTTAACGTTAAAAATATAAAAAGTATGATTAGTTTAATAGAAATGACTTAAGACGATATTTAGCGGATTCATCACCTGTATTTCAAAATTTTTTTACGACCTTTTATATTCACCCAAATGTATTGTAAAGACGTGTTTTAGATGTAAAATAATGTGAACTTAACGATAAAAATATAAAAAGTATGATTAGTTCAATACAAATGACTTTAAACGATATTTAGCGGAATTATCAGCATTTTTTACCTAATTTTTTCCCAAATTTTTTTTCTATTTTTTGTATTCACCCAAATGTATTGTAAATACGTGTTTTAGATGTAAAATAATGTGAACTTAACGATAAAAATATAAAAAGTATGATTAGTTCAATACAAATGACTTTAAACGATATTTAGCGGAATTGTCACCATTTTTTACCAAATTTTTTCCCAAATTTTTTTTCTATTTTTTGTATTCACCCAAATGTATTGTAAATACGTGTTTTAGATGTAAAATAATGTGAACTTAACGATAAAAATATAAAAAGTATGATTAGTTCAATACAATTGACTTTAAACGATATTTAGCGGAATTATCACCATTTTTTACCCAATTTATTCCCAAATTTTTTTTCTATTTTTTGTATTCAACCAAATGTATTGTAAATACGTGTTTTAGATGTAAAATAATATGAACTTAACGTTAAAAATATAAAAAGTATGATTAGTTTAATAGAAATGACTTAAGACGATATTTAGCGGATTCATCACCTGTATTACAAAATTTTTTTACGACCTTTTATATTCACCCAAATGTATTGTAAAGACGTGTTTTAGATGTAGAATAATGTGAACTTAACGATAAAAATATAAAAAGTATGATTAGTTCAATACAAATGACTTTAAACGATATTTAGCGGAATTGTCACCATTTTTTACCAAATTTTTTCCCAAATTTTTTTTCTATTTTTTGTATTCAACCAAATGTATTGTAAATACGTGTTTTAGATGTAAAATAATATGAACTTAACGTTAAAAATATAAAAAGTATGATTAGTTTAATAGAAATGACTTAAGACGATATTTAGCGGATTCATCACCTGTATTACAAAATTTTTTTACGACCTTTTATATTCACCCAAATGTATTGTAAAGACGTGTTTTAGATGTAAAATAATGTGAACTTAACGATAAAAATATAAAAAGTATGATTAGTTCAATACAAATGACTTTAAACGATATTTAGCGGAATTGTCACCATTTTTTACCAAATTTTTTCCCAAATTTTTTTTCTATTTTTTGTATTCAACCAAATGTATTGTAAATACGTGTTTTAGATGTAAAATAATATGAACTTAACGTTAAAAATATAAAAAGTATGATTAGTTTAATAGAAATGACTTTAAACGATATTTAGCGGAATTATCACCATTTTTTACCCAATTTATTCCCAAATTTTTTTTCTATTTTTTGTATTCAACCAAATGTATTGTAAATACGTGTTTTAGATGTAAAATAATGTGAACTTAACGATAAAAATTTAAAAAGTATGATTAGTTCAATACAAATGACTTTAAACGATATTTAGCGGATTCATCACCTGTATTTCAAAATTTTTTTACGACCTTTTATATTCACCCAAATGTATTGTAAAGACGTGTTTTAGATGTAAAATAATGTGAACTTAACGATAAAAATATAAAAAGTATGATTAGTTCAATACAAATGACTTTAAACGATATTTAGCGGAATTATTACCATTTTTTACCAAATTTTTTTTCTATTTTTTGTATTCACCCAAATGTATTGTAAATACGTGTTTTAGATGTAAAATAATGTGAACTTAACGATAAAAATATAAAAAGTATGATTAGTTCAATACAAATGACTTTAAACGATATTTAGCGGAATTGTCACCATTTTTTACCAAATTTTTTCCCAAATTTTTTTTCTATTTTTTGTATTCACCCAAATGTATTGTAAATACGTGTTTTAGATGTAAAATAATGTGAACTTAACGATAAAAATATAAAAAGTATGATTAGTTCAATACAATTGACTTTAAACGATATTTAGCGGAATTATCACCATTTTTTACCCAATTTATTCCCAAATTTTTTTTCTATTTTTTGTATTCAACCAAATGTATTGTAAATACGTGTTTTAGATGTAAAATAATGTGAACTTAACGATAAAAATTTAAAAAGTATGATTAGTTCAATACAAATGACTTTAAACGATATTTAGCGGATTCATCACCTGTATTTCAAAATTTTTTTACGACCTTTTATATTCACCCAAATGTATTGTAAAGACGTGTTTTAGATGTAAAATAATGTGAACTTAACGATAAAAATATAAAAAGTATGATTAGTTCAATACAAATGACTTTAAACGATATTTAGCGGAATTATCACCATTTTTTACCTAATTTTTTCCCAAATTTTTTTTCTATTTTTTTTATTCACCCAAATGTATTGTAAATACGTGTTTTAGATGTAAAATAATGTGAACTTAACGATAAAAATATAAAAAGTATGATTAGTTCAATACAAATGACTTTAAACGATATTTAGCGGAATTATCACCATTTTTTACCCAATTTTTTCCCAAATTTTTTTTCTATTTTTTGTATTCACCCAAATGTATTGTAAACACGTGTTTTAGATGTAAAATAATGTGAACTTAACGTTAAAAATATAAAAAGTATGATTAGTTTAATAGAAATGACTTAAGACGATATTTAGCCGATTCATCACCTGTATTTCAAAATTTTTTTACGACCTTTTATATTCACCCAAATGTATTGTAAAGACGTGTTTTAGATGTAAAATAATGTGAACTTAACGATAAAAATATAAAAAGTATGATTAGTTCAATACAAATGACTTTAAACGATATTTAGCGGAATTATCAGCATTTTTTACCTAATTTTTTCCCAAATTTTTTTTCTATTTTTTGTATTCACCCAAATGTATTGTAAATACGTGTTTTAGATGTAAAATAATGTGAACTTAACGATAAAAATATAAAAAGTATGATTAGTTCAATACAAATGACTTTAAACGATATTTAGCGGAATTGTCACCATTTTTTACCAAATTTTTTCCCAAATTTTTTTTCTATTTTTTGTATTCACCCAAATGTATTGTAAATACGTGTTTTAGATGTAAAATAATGTGAACTTAACGATAAAAATATAAAAAGTATGATTAGTTCAATACAATTGACTTTAAACGATATTTAGCGGAATTATCACCATTTTTTACCCAATTTATTCCCAAATTTTTTTTCTATTTTTTGTATTCAACCAAATGTATTGTAAATACGTGTTTTAGATGTAAAATAATATGAACTTAACGTTAAAAATATAAAAAGTATGATTAGTTTAATAGAAATGACTTAAGACGATATTTAGCGGATTCATCACCTGTATTACAAAATTTTTTTACGACCTTTTATATTCACCCAAATGTATTGTAAAGACGTGTTTTAGATGTAGAATAATGTGAACTTAACGATAAAAATATAAAAAGTATGATTAGTTCAATACAAATGACTTTAAACGATATTTAGCGGAATTGTCACCATTTTTTACCAAATTTTTTCCCAAATTTTTTTTCTATTTTTTGTATTCAACCAAATGTATTGTAAATACGTGTTTTAGATGTAAAATAATATGAACTTAACGTTAAAAATATAAAAAGTATGATTAGTTTAATAGAAATGACTTAAGACGATATTTAGCGGATTCATCACCTGTATTACAAAATTTTTTTACGACCTTTTATATTCACCCAAATGTATTGTAAAGACGTGTTTTAGATGTAAAATAATGTGAACTTAACGATAAAAATATAAAAAGTATGATTAGTTCAATACAAATGACTTTAAACGATATTTAGCGGAATTGTCACCATTTTTTACCAAATTTTTTCCCAAATTTTTTTTCTATTTTTTGTATTCACCCAAATGTATTGTAAATACGTGTTTTAGATGTAAAATAATGTGAACTTAACGATAAAAATATAAAAAGTATGATTAGTTCAATACAATTGACTTTAAACGATATTTAGCGGAATTATCACCATTTTTTACCCAATTTATTCCCAAATTTTTTTTCTATTTTTTGTATTCAACCAAATGTATTGTAAATACGTGTTTTAGATGTAAAATAATATGAACTTAACGTTAAAAATATAAAAAGTATGATTAGTTTAATAGAAATGACTTAAGACGATATTTAGCGGATTCATCACCTGTATTACAAAATTTTTTTACGACCTTTTATATTCACCCAAATGTATTGTAAAGACGTGTTTTAGATGTAGAATAATGTGAACTTAACGATAAAAATATAAAAAGTATGATTAGTTCAATACAAATGACTTTAAACGATATTTAGCGGAATTGTCACCATTTTTTACCAAATTTTTTCCCAAATTTTTTTTCTATTTTTTGTATTCACCCAAATGTATTGTAAATACGTGTTTTAGATGTAAAATAATGTGAACTTAACGATAAAAATATAAAAAGTATGATTAGTTCAATACAAATGACTTTAAACGATATTTAGCGGAATTGTCACCATTTTTTACCAAATTTTTTCCCAAATTTTTTTTCTATTTTTTGTATTCACCCAAATGTATTGTAAATACGTGTTTTAGATGTAAAATAATGTGAACTTAACGATAAAAATATAAAAAGTATGATTAGTTCAATACAATTGACTTTAAACGATATTTAGCGGAATTATCACCATTTTTTACCCAATTTATTCCCAAATTTTTTTTCTATTTTTTGTATTCAACCAAATGTATTGTAAATACGTGTTTTAGATGTAAAATAATATGAACTTAACGTTAAAAATATAAAAAGTATGATTCGTTTAATAGAAATGACTTAAGACGATATTTAGCGGATTCATCACCTGTATTACAAAATTTTTTTACGACCTTTTATATTCACCCAAATGTATTGTAAAGACGTGTTTTAGATGTAGAATAATGTGAACTTAACGATAAAAATATAAAAAGTATTATTAGTTCAATACAAATGACTTTAAACGATATTTAGCGGAATTATCACCATTTTTTACCCAATTTTTTCCCAAATTTTTTTTCTATTTTTTGTATTCACCCAAATGTATTGTAAATACGTGTTTTAGATGTAAAATAATGTGATCTTAACGATAAAAATATAAAAAGTATGATTAGTTCAATACAAATGACTTTAAACGATATTTAGCGGAATTATCACCATTTTTTACCCAATTTTTTTTTCTATTTTTTGTATTCACCCAAATGTATTTTAAATACGTGTTTTAGATGTAAAATAATGTGAACTTAACGATAAAAATATAAAAAGTATGATTAGTTCAATACAAATGACTTTAAACGATATTTAGCGGAATTATCACCATTTTTTACCAAATTTTATCCCAAATTTTTTTTCTATTTTTTGTATTCACCCAAATGTATTGAAAATACGTGTTTTAGATGTAAAATAATGTGAACTTAACGATAAAAATATAAAAAGTATGATTAGTTCAATACAAATGACTTTAAACGATATTTAGCGGAATTATCACCATTTTTTACCAAATTTTTTTTCTAATTTTTGTATTCACCCAAATGTATTGTAAACACGTGTTTTAGATGTAAAATAATGTGAACTTAACGTTAAAAATATAAAAAGTATGATTAGTTTAATAGAAATGACTTAAGACGATATTTAGCGGATTCATCACCTGTATTTCAAAATTTTTTTACGACCTTTTATATTCACCCAAATGTATTGTAAAGACGTGTTTTAGATGTAAAATAATGTGAACTTAACGATAAAAATATAAAAAGTATGATTAGTTCAATACAAATGACTTTAAACGATATTTAGCGGAATTATCAGCATTTTTTACCTAATTTTTTCCCAAATTTTTTTTCTATTTTTTGTATTCACCCAAATGTATTGTAAATACGTGTTTTAGATGTAAAATAATGTGAACTTAACGATAAAAATATAAAAAGTATGATTAGTTCAATACAATTGACTTTAAACGATATTTAGCGGAATTATCACCATTTTTTACCCAATTTTTTCCCAAATTTTTTTTCTATTTTTTGTATTCACCCAAATGTATTGTAAATACGTGTTTTAGATGTAAAATAATGTGAACTTAACGATAAAAATATAAAAAGTATGATTAGTTCAATACAAATGACTTTAAACGATATTTAGCGGAATTATCACCATTTTTTACCCAATTTTTTCCCAAATTTTTTTTCTATTTTTTGTATTCACCCAAATGTATTGTAAATACGTGTTTTAGATGTAAAATAATGTGAACTTAACGATAAAAATTTAAAAAGTATGATTAGTTCAATACAAATGACTTTAAACGATATTTAGCGGAATTATCACCATTTTTTACCAAATTTTTTCCCAAATTTTTTTTCTATTTTTTGTATTCACTCAAATGTATTGAAAATACGTGTTTTAGATGTAAAATAATGTGAACTTAACGATAAAAATATAAAAAGTATGATTAGTTCAATACAAATGACTTTAAACGATATTTAGCGGAATTATCACCATTTTTTACCAAATTTTTTTTCTATTTTTTGTATTCACCCAAATGTATTGTAAACACGTGTTTTAGATGTAAAATAATGTGAACTTAACGTTAAAAATATAAAAAGTATGATTAGTTTAATAGAAATGACTTAAGACGATATTTAGCGGATTCATCACCTGTATTTCTAAATTTTTTTACGACCTTTTATATTCACCCAAATGTATTGTAAAGACGTGTTTTAGATGTAAAATTATGTGAATTTAACGATAAAAATATAAAAAGTATGATTAGTTCAATACAAATGACTTTAAACGATATTTAGCGGAATTATCACCATTTTTTACCCAATTTTTTCCCAAATTTTTTTTCTATTTTTTGTATTCAACCAAATGTATTGTAAACACGTGTTTTAGATGTAAAATAATATGAACTTAACGATAAAAATATAAAAAGTATGATTAGTTCAATACAATTGACTTTAAACGATATTTAGCGGAATTATCACCATTTTTTACCCAATTTATTCCCAAATTTTTTTTCTATTTTTTGTATTCAACCAAATGTATTGTAAATACGTGTTTTAGATGTAAAATAATATGAACTTAACGTTAAAAATATAAAAAGTATGATTAGTTTAATAGAAATGACTTAAGACGATATTTAGCGGATTCATCACCTGTATTACAAAATTTTTTTACGACCTTTTATATTCACCCAAATGTATTGTAAAGACGTGTTTTAGATGTAGAATAATGTGAACTTAACGATAAAAATATAAAAAGTATGATTAGTTCAATACAAATGACTTTAAACGATATTTAGCGGAATTGTCACCATTTTTTACCAAATTTTTTCCCAAATTTTTTTTCTATTTTTTGTATTCACCCAAATGTATTGTAAATACGTGTTTTAGATGTAAAATAATGTGAACTTAACGATAAAAATATAAAAAGTATGATTAGTTCAATACAAATGACTTTAAACGATATTTAGCGGAATTGTCACCATTTTTTACCAAATTTTTTCCCAAATTTTTTTTCTATTTTTTGTATTCACCCAAATGTATTGTAAATACGTGTTTTAGATGTAAAATAATGTGAACTTAACGATAAAAATATAAAAAGTATGATTAGTTCAATACAATTGACTTTAAACGATATTTAGCGGAATTATCACCATTTTTTACCCAATTTATTCCCAAATTTTTTTTCTATTTTTTGTATTCAACCAAATGTATTGTAAATACGTGTTTTAGATGTAAAATAATATGAACTTAACGTTAAAAATATAAAAAGTATGATTCGTTTAATAGAAATGACTTAAGACGATATTTAGCGGATTCATCACCTGTATTACAAAATTTTTTTACGACCTTTTATATTCACCCAAATGTATTGTAAAGACGTGTTTTAGATGTAGAATAATGTGAACTTAACGATAAAAATATAAAAAGTATTATTAGTTCAATACAAATGACTTTAAACGATATTTAGCGGAATTATCACCATTTTTTACCCAATTTTTTCCCAAATTTTTTTTCTATTTTTTGTATTCACCCAAATGTATTGTAAATACGTGTTTTAGATGTAAAATAATGTGATCTTAACGATAAAAATATAAAAAGTATGATTAGTTCAATACAAATGACTTTAAACGATATTTAGCGGAATTATCACCATTTTTTACCCAATTTTTTTTTCTATTTTTTGTATTCACCCAAATGTATTTTAAATACGTGTTTTAGATGTAAAATAATGTGAACTTAACGATAAAAATATAAAAAGTATGATTAGTTCAATACAAATGACTTTAAACGATATTTAGCGGAATTATCACCATTTTTTACCAAATTTTATCCCAAATTTTTTTTCTATTTTTTGTATTCACCCAAATGTATTGAAAATACGTGTTTTAGATGTAAAATAATGTGAACTTAACGATAAAAATATAAAAAGTATGATTAGTTCAATACAAATGACTTTAAACGATATTTAGCGGAATTATCACCATTTTTTACCAAATTTTATCCCAAATTTTTTTTCTATTTTTTGTATTCACCCAAATGTATTGAAAATACGTGTTTTAGATGTAAAATAATGTGAACTTAACGATAAAAATATAAAAAGTATGATTAGTTCAATACAAATGACTTTAAACGATATTTAGCGGAATTATCACCATTTTTTACCAAATTTTTTTTCTAATTTTTGTATTCACCCAAATGTATTGTAAACACGTGTTTTAGATGCAAAATAATGTGAACTTAACGTTAAAAATATAAAAAGTATGATTAGTTTAATAGAAATGACTTAAGACGATATTTAGCGGATTCATCACCTGTATTTCAAAATTTTTTTACGACCTTTTATATTCACCCAAATGTATTGTAAAGACGTGTTTTAGATGTAAAATAATGTGAACTTAACGATAAAAATATAAAAAGTATGATTAGTTCAATACAAATGACTTTAAACGATATTTAGCGGAATTATCAGCATTTTTTACCTAATTTTTTCCCAAATTTTTTTTCTATTTTTTGTATTCACCCAAATGTATTGTAAATACGTGTTTTAGATGTAAAATAATGTGAACTTAACGATAAAAATATAAAAAGTATGATTAGTTCAATACAATTGACTTTAAACGATATTTAGCGGAATTATCACCATTTTTTACCCAATTTTTTCCCAAATTTTTTTTCTATTTTTTGTATTCACCCAAATGTATTGTAAATACGTGTTTTAGATGTAAAATAATGTGAACTTAACGATAAAAATATAAAAAGTATGATTAGTTCAATACAAATGACTTTAAACGATATTTAGCGGAATTATCACCATTTTTTACCCAATTTTTTCCCAAATTTTTTTTCTATTTTTTGTATTCACCCAAATGTATTGTAAATACGTGTTTTAGATGTAAAATAATGTGAACTTAACGATAAAAATTTAAAAAGTATGATTAGTTCAATACAAATGACTTTAAACGATATTTAGCGGAATTATCACCATTTTTTACCAAATTTTTTCCCAAATTTTTTTTCTATTTTTTGTATTCACTCAAATGTATTGAAAATACGTGTTTTAGATGTAAAATAATGTGAACTTAACGATAAAAATATAAAAAGTATGATTAGTTCAATACAAATGACTTTAAACGATATTTAGCGGAATTATCACCATTTTTTACCAAATTTTTTTTCTATTTTTTGTATTCACCCAAATGTATTGTAAACACGTGTTTTAGATGTAAAATAATGTGAACTTAACGTTAAAAATATAAAAAGTATGATTAGTTTAATAGAAATGACTTAAGACGATATTTAGCGGATTCATCACCTGTATTTCTAAATTTTTTTACGACCTTTTATATTCACCCAAATGTATTGTAAAGACGTGTTTTAGATGTAAAATTATGTGAATTTAACGATAAAAATATAAAAAGTATGATTAGTTCAATACAAATGACTTTAAACGATATTTAGCGGAATTATCACCATTTTTTACCCAATTTTTTCCCAAATTTTTTTTCTATTTTTTGTATTCAACCAAATGTATTGTAAACACGTGTTTTAGATGTAAAATAATATGAACTTAACGATAAAAATATAAAAAGTATGATTAGTTCAATACAATTGACTTTAAACGATATTTAGCGGAATTATCACCATTTTTTACCCAATTTATTCCCAAATTTTTTTTCTATTTTTTGTATTCAACCAAATGTATTGTAAATACGTGTTTTAGATGTAAAATAATATGAACTTAACGTTAAAAATATAAAAAGTATGATTAGTTTAATAGAAATGACTTAAGACGATATTTAGCGGATTCATCACCTGTATTACAAAATTTTTTTACGACCTTTTATATTCACCCAAATGTATTGTAAAGACGTGTTTTAGATGTAGAATAATGTGAACTTAACGATAAAAATATAAAAAGTATGATTAGTTCAATACAAATGACTTTAAACGATATTTAGCGGAATTGTCACCATTTTTTACCAAATTTTTTCCCAAATTTTTTTTCTATTTTTTGTATTCACCCAAATGTATTGTAAATACGTGTTTTAGATGTAAAATAATGTGAACTTAACGATAAAAATATAAAAAGTATGATTAGTTCAATACAAATGACTTTAAACGATATTTAGCGGAATTGTCACCATTTTTTACCAAATTTTTTCCCAAATTTTTTTTCTATTTTTTGTATTCACCCAAATGTATTGTAAATACGTGTTTTAGATGTAAAATAATGTGAACTTAACGATAAAAATATAAAAAGTATGATTAGTTCAATACAATTGACTTTAAACGATATTTAGCGGAATTATCACCATTTTTTACCCAATTTATTCCCAAATTTTTTTTCTATTTTTTGTATTCAACCAAATGTATTGTAAATACGTGTTTTAGATGTAAAATAATATGAACTTAACGTTAAAAATATAAAAAGTATGATTCGTTTAATAGAAATGACTTAAGACGATATTTAGCGGATTCATCACCTGTATTACAAAATTTTTTTACGACCTTTTATATTCACCCAAATGTATTGTAAAGACGTGTTTTAGATGTAGAATAATGTGAACTTAACGATAAAAATATAAAAAGTATTATTAGTTCAATACAAATGACTTTAAACGATATTTAGCGGAATTATCACCATTTTTTACCCAATTTTTTCCCAAATTTTTTTTCTATTTTTTGTATTCACCCAAATGTATTGTAAATACGTGTTTTAGATGTAAAATAATGTGATCTTAACGATAAAAATATAAAAAGTATGATTAGTTCAATACAAATGACTTTAAACGATATTTAGCGGAATTATCACCATTTTTTACCCAATTTTTTTTTCTATTTTTTGTATTCACCCAAATGTATTTTAAATACGTGTTTTAGATGTAAAATAATGTGAACTTAACGATAAAAATATAAAAAGTATGATTAGTTCAATACAAATGACTTTAAACGATATTTAGCGGAATTATCACCATTTTTTACCAAATTTTATCCCAAATTTTTTTTCTATTTTTTGTATTCACCCAAATGTATTGAAAATACGTGTTTTAGATGTAAAATAATGTGAACTTAACGATAAAAATATAAAAAGTATGATTAGTTCAATACAAATGACTTTAAACGATATTTAGCGGAATTATCACCATTTTTTACCAAATTTTTTTTCTAATTTTTGTATTCACCCAAATGTATTGTAAACACGTGTTTTAGATGTAAAATAATGTGAACTTAACGTTAAAAATATAAAAAGTATGATTCGTTTAATAGAAATGACTTAAGACGATATTTAGCGGATTCATCACCTGTATTTCAAAATTTTTTTACGACCTTTTATATTCACCCAAATGTATTGTAAAGACGTGTTTTAGATGTAAAATAATGTGAACTTAACGATAAAAATATAAAAAGTATGATTAGTTCAATACAAATGACTTTAAACGATATTTAGCGGAATTATCAGCATTTTTTACCTAATTTTTTCCCAAATTTTTTTTCTATTTTTTGTATTCACCCAAATGTATTGTAAATACGTGTTTTAGATGTAAAATAATGTGAACTTAACGATAAAAATATAAAAAGTATGATTAGTTTAATAGAAATGACTTAAGACGATATTTAGCGGATTCATCACCTGTATTTCTAAATTTTTTTACGACCTTTTATATTCACCCAAATGTATTGTAAAGACGTGTTTTAGATGTAAAATTATGTGAATTTAACGATAAAAATATAAAAAGTATGATTAGTTCAATACAAATGACTTTAAACGATATTTAGCGGAATTATCACCATTTTTTACCCAATTTTTTCCCAAATTTTTTTTCTATTTTTTGTATTCAACCAAATGTATTGTAAACACGTGTTTTAGATGTAAAATAATATGAACTTAACGTTAAAAATATAAAAAGTATGATTAGTTTAATAGGAATGACTTAAGACGATATTTAGCGGATTCATCACCTGTATTTCAAAATTTTTTTACGACCTTTTATATTCACCCAAATGTATTGTAAAGACGTGTTTTAGATGTAAAATAATGTGAACTTAACGATAAAAATATAAAAAGTATGATTAGTTCAATACAAATGACTTTAAACGATATTTAGCGGAATTATCAGCATTTTTTACCCAATTTTTTTTTCTATTTTTTGTATTCACCCAAATGTATTGTAAACACGTGTTTTAGATGTAAAATAATGTGAACTTAACGTTAAAAATATAAAAAGTATGATTAGTTCAATACAAATGACTTTAAACGATATTTAGCGGAATTATCACCATTTTTTACCAAATTTTTTTTCTATTTTTTGTATTCACCCAAATGTATTGTAAACACGTGTTTTAGATGTAAAATAATGTGAACTTAACGTTAAAAATATAAAAAGTATGATTAGTTTAATAGAAATGACTTAAGACGATATTTAGCGGATTCATCACCTGTATTTCTAAATTTTTTTACGACCTTTTATATTCACCCAAATGTATTGTAAAGACGTGTTTTAGATGTAAAATTATGTGAATTTAACGATAAAAATATAAAAAGTATGATTAGTTCAATACAAATGACTTTAAACGATATTTAGCGGAATTATCACCATTTTTTACCCAATTTTTTCCCAAATTTTTTTTCTATTTTTTGTATTCAACCAAATGTATTGTAAACACGTGTTTTAGATGTAAAATAATATGAACTTAACGTTAAAAATATAAAAAGTATGATTAGTTTAATAGGAATGACTTAAGACGATATTTAGCGGATTCATCACCTGTATTTCAAAATTTTTTTACGACCTTTTATATTCACCCAAATGTATTGTAAAGACGTGTTTTAGATGTAAAATAATGTGAACTTAACGATAAAAATATAAAAAGTATGATTAGTTCAATACAAATGACTTTAAACGATATTTAGCGGAATTATCAGCATTTTTTACCCAATTTTTTTTTCTATTTTTTGTATTCACCCAAATGTATTGTAAACACGTGTTTTAGATGTAAAATAATGTGAACTTAACGTTAAAAATATAAAAAGTATGATTAGTTCAATACAAATGACTTTAAACGATATTTAGCGGAATTATCACCATTTTTTACCCAATTTTTTCCCAAATTTTTTTTCTATTTTTTGTATTCACCCAAATGTATTGTAAATACGTGTTTTAGATGTAAAATAATGTGAACTTAACGATAAAAATATAAAAAGTATGATTAGTTCAATACAAATGACTTTAAACGATATTTAGCGGAATTATCACCATTTTTTACCCAATTTTTTCCCAAATTTTTTTTCTATTTTTTGTATTCACCCAAATGTATTGTAAATACGTGTTTTAGATGTAAAATAATGTGAACTTAACGATAAAAATATAAAAAGTATGATTAGTTCAATACAAATGACTTTAAACGATATTTAGCGGAATTATCACCATTTTTTACCAAATTTTTTCCCAAATTTTTTTTCTATTTTTTGTATTCACTCAAATGTATTGAAAATACGTGTTTTAGATGTAAAATAATGTGAACTTAACGATAAAAATATAAAAAGTATGATTAGTTCAATACAAATGACTTTAAACGATATTTAGCGGAATTATCACCATTTTTTACCAAATTTTTTCCCAAATTTTTTTTCTATTTTTTGTATTCACCCAAATGTATTGTAAACACGTGTTTTAGATGTAAAATAATGTGAACTTAACGTTAAAAATATAAAAAGTATGATTAGTTTAATAGAAATGACTTAAGACGATATTTAGCGGATTCATCACCTGTATTTCTAAATTTTTTTACGACCTTTTATATTCACCCAAATGTATTGTAAAGACGTGTTTTAGATGTAAAATTATGTGAATTTGACGATAAAAATATAAAAAGTATGATTAGTTCAATACAAATGACTTTAAACGATATTTAGCGGAATTATCACCATTTTTTACCCAATTTTTTCCCAAATTTTTTTTCTATTTTTTGTATTCAACCAAATGTATTGTAAACACGTGTTTTAGATGTAAAATAATATGAACTTAACGTTAAAAATATAAAAAGTATGATTAGTTTAATAGGAATGACTTAAGACGATATTTAGCGGAATTGTCACCATTTTTTACCAAATTTTTTCCCAAATTTTTTTTCTATTTTTTGTATTCACCCAAATGTATTGTAAATACGTGTTTTAGATGTAAAATAATGTGAACTTAACGATAAAAATATAAAAAGTATGATTAGTTCAATACAATTGACTTTAAACGATATTTAGCGGAATTATCACCATTTTTTACCCAATTTATTCCCAAATTTTTTTTCTATTTTTTGTATTCAACCAAATGTATTGTAAACACGTGTTTTAGATGTAAAATAATATGAACTTAACGTTAAAAATATAAAAAGTATGATTAGTTTAATAGGAATGACTTAAGACGATATTTAGCGGATTCATCACCTGTATTTCAAAATTTTTTTACGACCTTTTATATTCACCCAAATGTATTGTAAAGACGTGTTTTAGATGTAAAATAATGTGAACTTAACGATAAAAATATAAAAAGTATGATTAGTTCAATACAAATGACTTTAAACGATATTTAGCGGAATTATCAGCATTTTTTACCCAATTTTTTTTTCTATTTTTTGTATTCACCCAAATGTATTGTAAACACGTGTTTTAGATGTAAAATAATGTGAACTTAACGTTAAAAATATAAAAAGTATGATTAGTTCAATACAAATGACTTTAAACGATATTTAGCGGAATTATCACCATTTTTTACCCAATTTTTTCCCAAATTTTTTTTCTATTTTTTGTATTCACCCAAATGTATTGTAAATACGTGTTTTAGATGTAAAATAATGTGAACTTAACGATAAAAATATAAAAAGTATGATTAGTTCAATACAAATGACTTTAAACGATATTTAGCGGAATTATCACCATTTTTTACCCAATTTTTTCCCAAATTTTTTTTCTATTTTTTGTATTCACCCAAATGTATTGTAAATACGTGTTTTAGATGTAAAATAATGTGAACTTAACGATAAAAATATAAAAAGTATGATTAGTTCAATACAAATGACTTTAAACGATATTTAGCGGAATTATCACCATTTTTTACCAAATTTTTTCCCAAATTTTTTTTCTATTTTTTGTATTCACCCAAATGTATTGAAAATACGTGTTTTAGATGTAAAATAATGTGAACTTAACGATAAAAATATAAAAAGTATGATTAGTTCAATACAAATGACTTTAAACGATATTTAGCGGAATTATCACCATTTTTTACCAAATTTTTTTTCTATTTTTTGTATTCACCCAAATGTATTGTAAATACGTGTTTTAGATGTAAAATAATGTGAACTTAACGATAAAAATATAAAAAGTATGATTAGTTCAATACAAATGAATTTAAACGATATTTAGCGGAATTATCACCATTTTTTACCCAATTTTTTCCCAAATTTTTTTTCTATTTTTTGTATTCACCCAAATGTATTGTAAATACGTGTTTTAGATGTAAAATAATGTGAACTTAACGATAAAAATATAAAAAGTATGATTAGTTCAATACAAATGACTTTAAACGATATTTAGCGGAATTATCACCATTTTTTACCAAATTTTTTCCCAAATTTTTTTTCTATTTTTTGTATTCACTCAAATGTATTGAAAATACGTGTTTTAGATGTAAAATAATGTGAACTTAACGATAAAAATATAAAAAGTATGATTAGTTCAATACAAATGACTTTAAACGATATTTAGCGGAATTATCACCATTTTTTACCAAATTTTTTTTCTATTTTTTGTATTCACCCAAATGTATTGTAAACACGTGTTTTAGATGTAAAATAATGTGAACTTAACGTTAAAAATATAAAAAGTATGATTAGTTTAATAGAAATGACTTAAGACGATATTTAGCGGATTCATCACCTGTATTTCTAAATTTTTTTACGACCTTTTATATTCACCCAAATGTATTGTAAAGACGTGTTTTAGATGTAAAATTATGTGAATTTAACGATAAAAATATAAAAAGTATGATTAGTTCAATACAAATGACTTTAAACGATATTTAGCGGAATTATCACCATTTTTTACCCAATTTTTTCCCAAATTTTTTTTCTATTTTTTGTATTCAACCAAATGTATTGTAAACACGTGTTTTAGATGTAAAATAATATGAACTTAACGTTAAAAATATAAAAAGTATGATTAGTTTAATAGGAATGACTTAAGACGATATTTAGCGGATTCATCACCTGTATTTCAAAATTTTTTTACGACCTTTTATATTCACCCAAATGTATTGTAAAGACGTGTTTTAGATGTAATATAATGTGAACTTAACGATAAAAATATAAAAAGTATGATTAGTTCAATACAAATGACTTTAAACGATATTTAGCGGAATTATCAGCATTTTTTACCCAATTTTTTTTTCTATTTTTTGTATGCACCCAAATGTATTGTAAACACGTGTTTTAGATGTAAAATAATGTGAACTTAACGTTAAAAATATAAAAAGTATGATTAGTTCAATACAAATGACTTTAAACGATATTTAGCGGAATTATCACCATTTTTTACCCAATTTTTTCCCAAATTTTTTTTCTATTTTTTGTATTCACCCAAATGTATTGTAAATACGTGTTTTAGATGTAAAATAATGTGAACTTAACGATAAAAATATAAAAAGTATGATTAGTTCAATACAAATGACTTTAAACGATATTTAGCGGAATTATCACCATTTTTTACCCAATTTTTTCCCAAATTTTTTTTCTATTTTTTGTATTCACCCAAATGTATTGTAAATACGTGTTTTAGATGTAAAATAATGTGAACTTAACGATAAAAATATAAAAAGTATGATTAGTTCAATACAAATGACTTTAAACGATATTTAGCGGAATTATCACCATTTTTTACCAAATTTTTTCCCAAATTTTTTTTCTATTTTTTGTATTCACTCAAATGTATTGAAAATACGTGTTATAGATGTAAAATAATGTGAACTTAACGATAAAAATATAAAAAGTATGATTAGTTCAATACAAATGACTTTAAACGATATTTAGCGGAATTATCACCATTTTTTACCAAATTTTTTTTCTATTTTTTGTATTCACCCAAATGTATTGTAAACACGTGTTTTAGATGTAAAATAATGTGAACTTAACGTTAAAAATATAAAAAGTATGATTAGTTTAATAGAAATGACTTAAGACGATATTTAGCGGATTCATCACCTGTATTTCTAAATTTTTTTACGACCTTTTATATTCACCCAAATGTATTGTAAAGACGTGTTTTAGATGTAAAATTATGTGAATTTAACGATAAAAATATAAAAAGTATGATTAGTTCAATACAAATGACTTTAAACGATATTTAGCGGAATTATCACCATTTTTTACCCAATTTTTTCCCAAATTTTTTTTCTATTTTTTGTATTCAACCAAATGTATTGTAAACACGTGTTTTAGATGTAAAATAATATGAACTTAACGTTAAAAATATAAAAAGTATGATTAGTTTAATAGGAATGACTTAAGACGATATTTAGCGGAATTGTCACCATTTTTTACCAAATTTTTTCCCAAATTTTTTTTCTATTTTTTGTATTCACCCAAATGTATTGTAAATACGTGTTTTAGATGTAAAATAATGTGAACTTAACGATAAAAATATAAAAAGTATGATTAGTTCAATACAATTGACTTTAAACGATATTTAGCGGAATTATCACCATTTTTTACCCAATTTATTCCCAAATTTTTTTTCTATTTTTTGTATTCAACCAAATGTATTGTAAACACGTGTTTTAGATGTAAAATAATATGAACTTAACGTTAAAAATATAAAAAGTATGATTAGTTTAATAGGAATGACTTAAGACGATATTTAGCGGATTCATCACCTGTATTTCAAAATTTTTTTACGACCTTTTATATTCACCCAAATGTATTGTAAAGACGTGTTTTAGATGTAAAATAATGTGAACTTAACGATAAAAATATAAAAAGTATGATTAGTTCAATACAAATGACTTTAAACGATATTTAGCGGAATTATCAGCATTTTTTACCCAATTTTTTTTTCTATTTTTTGTATTCACCCAAATGTATTGTAAACACGTGTTTTAGATGTAAAATAATGTGAACTTAACGTTAAAAATATAAAAAGTATGATTAGTTCAATACAAATGACTTTAAACGATATTTAGCGGAATTATCACCATTTTTTACCCAATTTTTTCCCAAATTTTTTTTCTATTTTTTGTATTCACCCAAATGTATTGTAAATACGTGTTTTAGATGTAAAATAATGTGAACTTAACGATAAAAATATAAAAAGTATGATTAGTTCAATACAAATGACTTTAAACGATATTTAGCGGAATTATCACCATTTTTTACCCAATTTTTTCCCAAATTTTTTTTCTATTTTTTGTATTCACCCAAATGTATTGTAAATACGTGTTTTAGATGTAAAATAATGTGAACTTAACGATAAAAATATAAAAAGTATGATTAGTTCAATACAAATGACTTTAAACGATATTTAGCGGAATTATCACCATTTTTTACCAAATTTTTTCCCAAATTTTTTTTCTATTTTTTGTATTCACCCAAATGTATTGAAAATACGTGTTTTAGATGTAAAATAATGTGAACTTAACGATAAAAATATAAAAAGTATGATTAGTTCAATACAAATGACTTTAAACGATATTTAGCGGAATTATCACCATTTTTTACCAAATTTTTTTTCTATTTTTTGTATTCACCCAAATGTATTGTAAATACGTGTTTTAGATGTAAAATAATGTGAACTTAACGATAAAAATATAAAAAGTATGATTAGTTCAATACAAATGAATTTAAACGATATTTAGCGGAATTATCACCATTTTTTACCCAATTTTTTCCCAAATTTTTTTTCTATTTTTTGTATTCACCCAAATGTATTGTAAATACGTGTTTTAGATGTAAAATAATGTGAACTTAACGATAAAAATATAAAAAGTATGATTAGTTCAATACAAATGACTTTAAACGATATTTAGCGGAATTATCACCATTTTTTACCAAATTTTTTTTCTATTTTTTGTATTCACCCAAATGTATTGTAAATACGTGTTTTAGATGTAAAATAATGTGAACTTAACGATAAAAATATAAAAAGTATGATTAGTTCAATACAAATGAATTTAAACGATATTTAGCGGAATTATCACCATTTTTTACCCAATTTTTTCCCAAATTTTTTTTCTATTTTTTGTATTCACCCAAATGTATTGTAAATACGTGTTTTAGATGTAAAATAATGTGAACTTAACGATAAAAATATAAAAAGTATGATTAGTTCAATACAAATGACTTTAAACGATATTTAGCGGAATTATCACCATTTTTTACCAAATTTTTTCCCAAATTTTTTTTCTATTTTTTGTATTCACTCAAATGTATTGAAAATACGTGTTTTAGATGTAAAATAATGTGAACTTAACGATAAAAATATAAAAAGTATGATTAGTTCAATACAAATGACTTTAAACGATATTTAGCGGAATTATCACCATTTTTTACCAAATTTTTTTTCTATTTTTTGTATTCACCCAAATGTATTGTAAACACGTGTTTTAGATGTAAAATAATGTGAACTTAACGTTAAAAATATAAAAAGTATGATTAGTTTAATAGAAATGACTTAAGACGATATTTAGCGGATTCATCACCTGTATTTCTAAATTTTTTTACGACCTTTTATATTCACCCAAATGTATTGTAAAGACGTGTTTTAGATGTAAAATTATGTGAATTTAACGATAAAAATATAAAAAGTATGATTAGTTCAATACAAATGACTTTAAACGATATTTAGCGGAATTATCACCATTTTTTACCCAATTTTTTCCCAAATTTTTTTTCTATTTTTTGTATTCAACCAAATGTATTGTAAACACGTGTTTTAGATGTAAAATAATATGAACTTAACGTTAAAAATATAAAAAGTATGATTAGTTTAATAGGAATGACTTAAGACGATATTTAGCGGATTCATCACCTGTATTTCAAAATTTTTTTACGACCTTTTATATTCACCCAAATGTATTGTAAAGACGTGTTTTAGATGTAAAATAATGTGAACTTAACGATAAAAATATAAAAAGTATGATTAGTTCAATACAAATGACTTTAAACGATATTTAGCGGAATTATCAGCATTTTTTACCCAATTTTTTTTTCTATTTTTTGTATTCACCCAAATGTATTGTAAACAAGTGTTTTAGATGTAAAATAATGTGAACTTAACGTTAAAAATATAAAAAGTATGATTAGTTTAATAGAAATGACTTAAGACGATATTTAGCGGATTCATCACCTGTATTTCAAAATTTTTTTACGACCTTTTATATTCACCCAAATGTATTGTAAAGACGTGTTTTAGATGTAAAATAATGTGAACTTAACGATAAAAATATAAAAAGTATGATTAGTTCAATACAAATGACTTTAAACGATATTTAGCGGAATTATCAGCATTTTTTACCTAATTTTTTCCCAAATTTTTTTTCTATTTTTTGTATTCACCCAAATGTATTGTAAATACGTGTTTTAGATGTAAAATAATGTGAACTTAACGATAAAAATATAAAAAGTATGATTAGTTCAATACAAATGACTTTAAACGATATTTAGCGGAATTGTCACCATTTTTTACCAAATTTTTTCCCAAATTTTTTTTCTATTTTTTGTATTCACCCAAATGTATTGTAAATACGTGTTTTAGATGTAAAATAATGTGAACTTAACGTTAAAAATATAAAAAGTATGATTAGTTTAATAGAAATGACTTAAGACGATATTTAGCGGATTCATCACCTGTATTTCAAAATTTTTTTACGACCTTTTGTATTCACCCAAATGTATTGTAAAGACGTGTTTTAGATGTAAAATAATGTGAACTTAACGATCAAAATATAAAAAGTATGATTAGTTCAATACAAATGACGTTAAACGATATTTAGCGGAATTATCACCATTTTTTACCAAATTTTTTTTCTATTTTTTGTATTCACCCAAATGTATTGTAAACACGTGTTTTAGATGTAAAATAATGTGAACTTAACGTTAAAAATATAAAAAGTATGATTAGTTTAATAGAAATGACTTAAGACGATATTTAGCAAATTCATCACCTGTATTTCAAAATTTTTTTACGACCTTTTATATTCACCCAAATGTATTGTAAAGACGTGTTTTAGATGTAAAATAATGTGAACTTAACGATAAAAATATAAAAAGTATGATTAGTTCAATACAAATGACTTTAAACGATATTTAGCGGAATTATCACCATTTTTTACCCAATTTTTTCCCAAATTTTTTTTCTATTTTTTGTATTCAACCAAATGTATTGTAAATACGTGTTTTAGATGTAAAATAATGTGAACTTAACGTTAAAAATATAAAAAGTATGATTAGTTTAATAGAAATGACTTAAGACGATATTTAGCGGATTCATCACCTGTATTACAAAATTTTTTTACGACCTTTTATATTCACCCAAATGTATTGTAAAGACGTATTTTAGATGTAAAATAATGTGAACTTAACGATAAAAATATAAAAGTATGATTAGTTCAATACAAATGACTTTAAACGATATTTAGCGGAATTATCACCATTTTTTACCCAATTTTTTCCCAAATTTTTTTTCTATTTTTTGTATTCACCCAAATGTATTGTAAATACGTGTTTTAGATGTAAAATAATGTGAACTTAACGATAAAAATATAAAAAGTATGATTAGTTCAATACAAATGACTTTAAACGATATTTAGCGGAATTATCACCATTTTTTACACAATTTTTTCCCAAATTTTTTTTCTATTTTTTGTATTCACCCAAATGTATTGTAAATACGTGTTTTAGATGTAAAATAATGTGAACTTAACGATAAAAATATAAAAAGTATGATTAGTTCAATACAAATGACTTTAAACGATATTTAGCGGAATTATCACCATTTTTTACCCAATTTTTTCCCAAATTTTTTTTCTATTTTTTGTATTCACCCAAATGTATTGTAAATACGTGTTTTAGATGTAAAATAATGTGAACATAACGATAAAAATATAAAAAGTATGATTAGTTCAATACAAATGACTTTAAACGATATTTAGCGGAATTATCACCATTTTTTACCAAATTTTTTTTCTATTTTTTGTATTCACCCAAATGTATTGTAAACACGTGTTTTAGATGTAAAATAATGTGAACTTAACGATAAAAATATAAAAAGTATGATTAGTTCAATACAAATGACTTTAAACGATATTTAGCGGAATTATCAGCATTTTTTACCTAATTTTTTCCCAAATTTTTTTTCTATTTTTTGTATTCACCCAAATGTATTGTAAATACGTGTTTTAGATGTAAAATAATGTGAACATAACGATAAAAATATAAAAAGTATGATTAGTTCAATACAAATGACTTTAAACGATATTTAGCGGAATTGTCACCATTTTTTACCAAATTTTTTCCCAAATTTTTTTTCTATTTTTTGTATTCACCCAAATGTATTGTAAATACGTGTTTTAGATGTAAAATAATGTGAACTTAACGTTAAAAATATAAAAAGTATGATTAGTTTAATAGAAATGACTTAAGACGATATTTAGCGGATTCATCACCTGTATTTCAAAATTTTTTTACGACCTTTTGTATTCACCCAAATGTATTGTAAAGACGTGTTTTAGATGTAAAATAATGTGAACTTAACGATCAAAATATAAAAAGTATGATTAGTTCAATACAAATGACGTTAAACGATATTTAGCGGAATTATCACCATTTTTTACCAAATTTTTTTTCTATTTTTTGTATTCACCCAAATGTATTGTAAACACGTGTTTTAGATGTAAAATAATGTGAACTTAACGTTAAAAATATAAAAAGTATGATTAGTTTAATAGAAATGACTTAAGACGATATTTAGCAAATTCATCACCTGTATTTCAAAATTTTTTTACGACCTTTTATATTCACCCAAATGTATTGTAAAGACGTGTTTTAGATGTAAAATAATGTGAACTTAACGATAAAAATATAAAAAGTATGATTAGTTCAATACAAATGACTTTAAACGATATTTAGCGGAATTATCACCATTTTTTACCCAATTTTTTCCCAAATTTTTTTTCTATTTTTTGTATTCAACCAAATGTATTGTAAATACGTGTTTTAGATGTAAAATAATGTGAACTTAACGTTAAAAATATAAAAAGTATGATTAGTTTAATAGAAATGACTTAAGACGATATTTAGCGGATTCATCACCTGTATTACAAAATTTTTTTACGACCTTTTATATTCACCCAAATGTATTGTAAAGACGTATTTTAGATGTAAAATAATGTGAACTTAACGATAAAAATATAAAAGTATGATTAGTTCAATACAAATGACTTTAAACGATATTTAGCGGAATTATCACCATTTTTTACCCAATTTTTTCCCAAATTTTTTTTCTATTTTTTGTATTCACCCAAATGTATTGTAAATACGTGTTTTAGATGTAAAATAATGTGAACTTAACGATAAAAATATAAAAAGTATGATTAGTTCAATACAAATGACTTTAAACGATATTTAGCGGAATTATCACCATTTTTTACACAATTTTTTCCCAAATTTTTTTTCTATTTTTTGTATTCACCCAAATGTATTGTAAATACGTGTTTTAGATGTAAAATAATGTGAACTTAACGATAAAAATATAAAAAGTATGATTAGTTCAATACAAATGACTTTAAACGATATTTAGCGGAATTATCACCATTTTTTACCCAATTTTTTCCCAAATTTTTTTTCTATTTTTTGTATTCACCCAAATGTATTGTAAATACGTGTTTTAGATGTAAAATAATGTGAACATAACGATAAAAATATAAAAAGTATGATTAGTTCAATACAAATGACTTTAAACGATATTTAGCGGAATTATCACCATTTTTTACCAAATTTTTTTTCTATTTTTTGTATTCACCCAAATGTATTGTAAACACGTGTTTTAGATGTAAAATAATGTGAACTTAACGTTAAAAATATAAAAAGTATGATTAGTTTAATAGAAATGACTTAAGACGATATTTAGCGGATTCATCACCTGTATTTCAAAATTTTTTTACGACCTTTTATATTCACCCAAATGTATTGTAAAGACGTGTTTTAGATGTAAAATAATGTGAACTTAACGATAAAAATATAAAAAGTATGATTAGTTCAATACAAATGACTTTAAACGATATTTAGCGGAATTATCACCATTTTTTACCAAATTTTTTCCCAAATTTTTTTTCTATTTTTTGTATTCACCCGAATGTATTGTAAATACGTGTTTTAGACTGTAAAATAATGTGAACTTAACGATAAAAATATAAAAAGTATGATTAGTTCAATACAAATGACTTTAAACGATATTTAGCGGAATTATCACCATTTTTTACCCAATTTTTTCCCAAATTTTTTTTCTATTTTTTGTATTCACCCAAATGTATTGTAAACACGTGTTTTAGATGTAAAATAATGTGAACTTAACGTTAAAAATATAAAAAGTATGATTAGTTTAATAGAAATGACTTAAGACGATATTTAGCGGATTCATCACCTGTATTTCAAAATTTTTTTACGACCTTTTATATTCACCCAAATGTATTGTAAAGACGTGTTTTAGATGTAAAATAATGTGAACTTAACGATAAAAATATAAAAAGTATGATTAGTTCAATACAAATGACTTTAAACGATATTTAGCGGAATTATCACCATTTTTTACCAAATTTTTTTTCTATTTTTTGTATTCACCCAAATGTATTGTAAATACGTGTTTTAGATGTAAAATAATGTGAACTTAACGATAAAAATATAAAAAGTATGATTAGTTCAATACAAATGACTTTAAACGATATTTAGCGGAATTATCACCATTTTTTACCCAATTTTATCCCAAATTTTTTTTCTATTTTTTGTATTCACCCAAATGTATTGTAAACACGTGTTTTAGATGTAAAATAATGTGAACTTAACGTTAAAAATATAAAAAGTATGATTAGTTTAATAGAAATGACTTAAGACGATATTTAGCGGATTCATCACCTGTATTTCAAAATTTTTTTACGACCTTTTATATTCACCCAAATGTATTGTAAAGACGTGTTTTAGATGTAAAATAATGTGAACTTAACGATAAAAATATAAAAAGTATGATTAGATCAATACAAATGACTTTAAACGATATTTAGCGGAATTATCACCATTTTTTACCTAATTTTTTCCCAAATTTTTTTTCTATTTTTTGTATTCACCCAAATGTATTGTAAATACGTGTTTTAGATGTAAAATAATGTGAACTTAACGATAAAAATATAAAAAGTATGATTAGTTCAATACAAATGACTTTAAACGATATTTAGCGGAATTGTCACCATTTTTTACCAAATTTTTTCCCAAATTTTTTTTCTATTTTTTGTATTCACCCAAATGTATTGTAAATACGTGTTTTAGATGTAAAATAATGTGAACTTAACGATAAAAATATAAAAAGTATGATTAGTTCAATACAATTGACTTTAAACGATATTTAGCGGAATTATCACCATTTTTTACCCAATTTATTCCCAAATTTTTTTTCTATTTTTTGTATTCAACCAAATGTATTGTAAATACGTGTTTTAGATGTAAAATAATATGAACTTAACGTTAAAAATATAAAAAGTATGATTAGTTTAATAGAAATGACTTAAGACGATATTTAGCGGATTCATCACCTGTATTTCTAAATTTTTTTACGACCTTTTATATTCACCCAAATGTATTGTAAAGACGTGTTTTAGATGTAGAATAATGTGAATTTAACGATAAAAATATAAAAAGTATGATTAGATCAATACAAATGACTTTAAACGATATTTAGCGGAATTATCACCATTTTTTACCTAATTTTTTCCCAAATTTTTTTTCTATTTTTTGTATTCACCCAAATGTATTGTAAATACGTGTTTTAGATGTAAAATAATGTGAACTTAACGATAAAAATATAAAAAGTATGATTAGTTCAATACAAATGACTTTAAACGATATTTAGCGGAATTGTCACCATTTTTTACCAAATTTTTTCCCAAATTTTTTTTCTATTTTTTGTATTCACCCAAATGTATTGTAAATACGTGTTTTAGATGTAAAATAATGTGAACTTAACGATAAAAATATAAAAAGTATGATTAGTTCAATACAATTGACTTTAAACGATATTTAGCGGAATTATCACCATTTTTTACCCAATTTATTCCCAAATTTTTTTTCTATTTTTTGTATTCAACCAAATGTATTGTAAATACGTGTTTTAGATGTAAAATAATATGAACTTAACGTTAAAAATATAAAAAGTATGATTAGTTTAATAGAAATGACTTAAGACGATATTTAGCGGATTCATCACCTGTATTACAAAATTTTTTTACGACCTTTTATATTCACCCAAATGTATTGTAAAGACGTGTTTTAGATGTAGAATAATGTGAACTTAACGATAAAAATATAAAAAGTATGATTAGTTCAATACAAATGACTTTAAACGATATTTAGCGGAATTATCACCATTTTTTACCCAATTTTTTCCCAAATTTTTTTTCTATTTTTTGTATTCACCCAAATGTATTGTAAATACGTGTTTTAGATGTAAAATAATGTGAACTTAACGATAAAAATATAAAAAGTATGATTAGTTCAATACAAATGACTTTAAACGATATTTAGCGGAATTATCACCATTTTTTACCCAATTTTTTCCCAAATTTTTTTTCTATTTTTTGTATTCACCCAAATGTATTGTAAATACGTGTTTTAGATGTAAAATAATGTGAACTTAACGATAAAAATATAAAAAGTATGATTAGTTCAATACAAATGACTTTAAACGATATTTAGCGGAATTATCACCATTTTTTACCAAATTTTTTTTCTATTTTTTGTATTCACCCAAATGTATTGTAAACACGTGTTTTAGATGTAAAATAATGTGAACTTAACGTTAAAAATATAAAAAGTATGATTAGTTTAATAGAAATGACTTAAGACGATATTTAGCAAATTCATCACCTGTATTTCAAAATTTTTTTACGAACTTTTATATTCACCCAAATGTATTGTAAAGACGTGTTTTAGATGTAAAATAATGTGAAATTAACGATAAAAATATAAAAAGTATGATTAGTTCAATACAAATGACTTTAAACGATATTTAGCGGAATTATCACCATTTTTTACCCAATTTTTTCCCAAATTTTTTTTCTATTTTTTGTATTCAACCAAATGTATTGTAAATACGTGTTTTAGATGTAAAATAATGTGAACTTAACGTTAAAAATATAAAAAGTATGATTAGTTTAATAGAAATGACTTAAGACGATATTTAGCGGATTCATCACCTGTATTACAAAATTTTTTTACGACCTTTTATATTCACCCAAATGTATTGTAAAGACGTATTTTAGATGTAAAATAATGTGAACTTAACGATAAAAATATAAAAGTATGATTAGTTCAATACAAATGACTTTAAACGATATTTAGCGGAATTATCACCATTTTTTACCCAATTTTTTCCCAAATTTTTTTTCTATTTTTTGTATTCACCCAAATGTATTGTAAATACGTGTTTTAGATGTAAAATAATGTGAACTTAACGATAAAAATATAAAAAGTATGATTAGTTCAATACAAATGACTTTAAACGATATTTAGCGGAATTATCACCATTTTTTACCAAATTTTTTCCCAAATTTTTTTTCTATTTTTTGTATTCACCCAAATGTATTGTAAATACGTGTTTTAGATGTAAAATAATGTGAACTTAACGATAAAAATATAAAAAGTATGATTAGTTCAATACAAATGACTTTAAACGATATTTAGCGGAATTATCACCATTTTTTACCCAATTTTTTCCCAAATTTTTTTTCTATTTTTTGTATTCACCCAAATGTATTGTAAATACGTGTTTTAGATGTAAAATAATGTGAACATAACGATAAAAATATAAAAAGTATGATTAGTTCAATACAAATGACTTTAAACGATATTTAGCGGAATTATCACCATTTTTTACCAAATTTTTTTTCTATTTTTTGTATTCACCCAAATGTATTGTAAACACGTGTTTTAGATGTAAAATAATGTGAACTTAACGTTAAAAATATAAAAAGTATGATTAGTTTAATAGAAATGACTTAAGACGATATTTAGCGGATTCATCACCTGTATTTCAAAATTTTTTTACGACCTTTTATATTCACCCAAATGTATTGTAAAGACGTGTTTTAGATGTAAAATAATGTGAACTTAACGTTAAAAATATAAAAAGTATGATTAGTTTAATAGAAATGACTTAAGACGATATTTAACGGATTCATCACCTGTATTTCAAAATTTTTTTACGACCTTTTATATTCACCCAAATGTATTGTAAAGACGTGTTTTAGATGTAAAATAATGTGAACTTAACGATAAAAATATAAAAAGTATGATTAGTTCAATACAAATGACTTTAAACGATATTTAGCGGAATTGTCACCATTTTTTACCAAATTTTTTCCCAAATTTTTTTTCTATTTTTTGTATTCACCCAAATGTATTGTAAATACGTGTTTTAGATGTAAAATAATGTGAACTTAACGATAAAAATATAAAAAGTATGATTAGTTCAATACAATTGACTTTAAACGATATTTAGCGGAATTATCACCATTTTTTACCCAATTTATTCCCAAATTTTTTTTCTATTTTTTGTATTCAACCAAATGTATTGTAAATACGTGTTTTAGATGTAAAATAATATGAACTTAACGTTAAAAATATAAAAAGTATGATTAGTTTAATAGAAATGACTTAAGACGATATTTAGCGGATTCATCACCTGTATTTCTAAATTTTTTTACGACCTTTTATATTCACCCAAATGTATTGTAAAGACGTGTTTTAGATGTAGAATAATGTGAATTTAACGATAAAAATATAAAAAGTATGATTAGATCAATACAAATGACTTTAAACGATATTTAGCGGAATTATCACCATTTTTTACCTAATTTTTTCCCAAATTTTTTTTCTATTTTTTGTATTCACCCAAATGTATTGTAAATACGTGTTTTAGATGTAAAATAATGTGAACTTAACGATAAAAATATAAAAAGTATGATTAGTTCAATACAAATGACTTTAAACGATATTTAGCGGAATTGTCACCATTTTTTACCAAATTTTTTCCCAAATTTTTTTTCTATTTTTTGTATTCACCCAAATGTATTGTAAATACGTGTTTTAGATGTAAAATAATGTGAACTTAACGATAAAAATATAAAAAGTATGATTAGTTCAATACAATTGACTTTAAACGATATTTAGCGGAATTATCACCATTTTTTACCCAATTTATTCCCAAATTTTTTTTCTATTTTTTGTATTCAACCAAATGTATTGTAAATACGTGTTTTAGATGTAAAATAATATGAACTTAACGTTAAAAATATAAAAAGTATGATTAGTTTAATAGAAATGACTTAAGACGATATTTAGCGGATTCATCACCTGTATTACAAAATTTTTTTACGACCTTTTATATTCACCCAAATGTATTGTAAAGACGTGTTTTAGATGTAGAATAATGTGAACTTAACGATAAAAATATAAAAAGTATGATTAGTTCAATACAAATGACTTTAAACGATATTTAGCGGAATTATCACCATTTTTTACCCAATTTTTTCCCAAATTTTTTTTCTATTTTTTGTATTCACCCAAATGTATTGTAAATACGTGTTTTAGATGTAAAATAATGTGAACTTAACGATAAAAATATAAAAAGTATGATTAGTTCAATACAAATGACTTTAAACGATATTTAGCGGAATTATCACCATTTTTTACCAAATTTTTTCCCAAATTTTTTTTCTATTTTTTGTATTCACCCAAATGTATTGTAAATACGTGTTTTAGATGTAAAATATTGTGAACTTAACGATAAAAATATAAAAAGTATGATTAGTTCAATACAAATGACTTTAAACGATATTTAGCGGAATTATCACCATTTTTAACCCAATTTTTTCCCAAATTTTTTTTCTATTTTTTGTATTCACCCAAATGTATTGTAAACAAGTGTTTTAGATGTAAAATAATGTGAACTTAACGTTCAAAACATAAAAAGTATGATTAGTTTAATAGAAATGACTTAAGACGATATTTAACGGATTCATCACCTGTATTTCAAAATTTTTTTACGACCTTTTATATTCACCCAAATATATTGTAAAGACGTGTTTTTGATGTAAAATAATGTGAACTTAACGTTCAAAATATAAAAAGTATGATTAGTTCAATACAAATGACTTTAAACGATATTTAGCGGAATTATCACCATTTTTTACCAAATTTTTTCCCAAATTTTTTTTCTATTTTTTGTATTCACCCAAATGTATTGTAAATACGTGTTTTAGATGTAAAATAATGTGAACATAACGATAAAAATATAAAAAGTATGATTAGTTCAATACAAATGACTTTAAACGATATTTAGCGGAATTATCACCATTTTTTACCCAATTTTTTCCCAAATTTTTTTTCTATTTTTTGTATTCACCCAAATGTATTGTAAACACGTGTTTTAGATGTAAAATAATGTGAACTTAACGTTAAAAATATAAAAAGTATGATTAGTTTAATAGAAATGACTTAAGACGATATTTAGCGGATTCATCACCTGTATTTCAAAATTTTTTTACGACCTTTTGTATTCACCCAAATGTATTGTAAAGACGTGTTTTAGATGTAAAATAATGTGAACTTAACGATCAAAATATAAAAAGTATGATTAGTTCAATACAAATGACTTTAAACGATATTTAGCGGAATTATCACCATTTTTTACCAAATTTTTTTTCTATTTTTTGTATTCACCCAAATGTATTGTAAACACGTGTTTTAGATGTAAAATAATGTGAACTTAACGTTAAAAATATAAAAAGTATGATTAGTTTAATAGAAATGACTTAAGACGATATTTAGCAAATTCATCACCTGTATTTCAAAATTTTTTTACGACCTTTTATATTCACCCAAATGTATTGTAAAGACGTGTTTTAGATGTAAAATAATGTGAAATTAACGATAAAAATATAAAAAGTATGATTAGTTCAATACAAATGACTTTAAACGATATTTAGCGGAATTATCACCATTTTTTACCCAATTTTTTCCCAAATTTTTTTTCTATTTTTTGTATTCAACCAAATGTATTGTAAATACGTGTTTTAGATGTAAAATAATGTGAACTTAACGTTAAAAATATAAAAAGTATGATTAGTTTAATAGAAATGACTTAAGACGATATTTAGCGGATTCATCACCTGTATTACAAAATTTTTTTACGACCTTTTATATTCACCCAAATGTATTGTAAAGACGTATTTTAGATGTAAAATAATGTGAACTTAACGATAAAAATATAAAAGTATGATTAGTTCAATACAAATGACTTTAAACGATATTTAGCGGAATTATCACCATTTTTTACCCAATTTTTTCCCAAATTTTTTTTCTATTTTTTGTATTCACCCAAATGTATTGTAAATACGTGTTTTAGATGTAAAATAATGTGAACTTAACGATAAAAATATAAAAAGTATGATTAGTTCAATACAAATGACTTTAAACGATATTTAGCGGAATTATCACCATTTTTTACCAAATTTTTTCCCAAATTTTTTTTCTATTTTTTGTATTCACCCAAATGTATTGTAAATACGTGTTTTAGATGTAAAATAATGTGAACTTAACGATAAAAATATAAAAAGTATGATTAGTTCAATACAAATGACTTTAAACGATATTTAGCGGAATTATCACCATTTTTTACCCAATTTTTTCCCAAATTTTTTTTCTATTTTTTGTATTCACCCAAATGTATTGTAAATACGTGTTTTAGATGTAAAATAATGTGAACATAACGATAAAAATATAAAAAGTATGATTAGTTCAATACAAATGACTTTAAACGATATTTAGCGGAATTATCACCATTTTTTACCAAATTTTTTTTCTATTTTTTGTATTCACCCAAATGTATTGTAAACACGTGTTTTAGATGTAAAATAATGTGAACTTAACGTTAAAAATATAAAAAGTATGATTAGTTTAATAGAAATGACTTAAGACGATATTTAGCGGATTCATCACCTGTATTTCAAAATTTTTTTACGACCTTTTATATTCACCCAAATGTATTGTAAAGACGTGTTTTAGATGTAAAATAATGTGAACTTAACGATAAAAATATAAAAAGTATGATAAGTTCAATACAAATGACTTTAAACGATATTTAGCGGAATTATCACCATTTTTTACCAAATTTTTTCCCAAATTTTTTTTCTATTTTTTGTATTCACCCAAATGTATTGTAAATACGTGTTTTAGATGTAAAATAATGTGAACTTAACGATAAAAATATAAAAAGTATGATTAGTTCAATACAAATGACTTTAAACGATATTTAGCGGAATTATCACCATTTTTTACCCAATTTTTTCCCAAATTTTTTTTCTATTTTTTGTATTCACCCAAATGTATTGTAAATACGTGTTTTAGATGTAAAATAATGTGAACATAACGATAAAAATATAAAAAGTATGATTAGTTCAATACAAATGACTTTAAACGATATTTAGCGGAATTATCACCATTTTTTACCAAATTTTTTTTCTATTTTTTGTATTCACCCAAATGTATTGTAAACACGTGTTTTAGATGTAAAATAATGTGAACTTAACGTTAAAAATATAAAAAGTATGATTAGTTTAATAGAAATGACTTAAGACGATATTTAGCGGATTCATCACCTGTATTTCAAAATTTTTTTACGACCTTTTATATTCACCCAAATGTATTGTAAAGACGTGTTTTAGATGTAAAATAATGTGAACTTAACGATAAAAATATAAAAAGTATGATAAGTTCAATACAAATGACTTTAAACGATATTTAGCGGAATTATCACCATTTTTTACCAAATTTTTTCCCAAATTTTTTTTCTATTTTTTGTATTCACCCGAATGTATTGTAAATACGTGTTTTAGACTGTAAAATAATGTGAACTTAACGATAAAAATATAAAAAGTATGATTAGTTCAATACAAATGACTTTAAACGATATTTAGCGGAATTATCACCATTTTTTACCCAATTTTTTCCCAAATTTTTTTTCTATTTTTTGTATTCACCCAAATGTATTGTAAACACGTGTTTTTGATGTAAAATAATGTGAACTTAACGTTAAAAATATAAAAAGTATGATTAGTTTAATAGAAATGACTTAAGACGATATTTAGCGGATTCATCACCTGTATTTCAAAATTTTTTTACGACCTTTTATATTCACCCAAATGTATTGTAAAGACGTGTTTTAGATGTAAAATAATGTGAACTTAACGATAAAAATATAAAAAGTATGATTAGTTCAATACAAATGACTTTAAACGATATTTAGCGGAATTATCACCATTTTTTACCAAATTTTTTTTCTATTTTTTGTATTCACCCAAATGTATTGTAAATACGTGTTTTAGATGTAAAATAATGTGAACTTAACGATAAAAATATAAAAAGTATGATTAGTTCAATACAAATGACTTTAAACGATATTTAGCGGAATTATCACCATTTTTTACCCAATTTTTTCCCAAATTTTTTTTCTATTTTTTGTATTCACCCAAATGTATTGTAAACACGTGTTTTAGATGTAAAATAATGTGAACTTAACGTTAAAAATATAAAAAGTATGATTAGTTTAATAGAAATGACTTAAGACGATATTTAGCGGATTCATCACCTGTATTTCAAAATTTTTTTACGACCTTTTATATTCACCCGAATGTATTGTAAAGACGTGTTTTAGATGTAAAATAATGTGAACTTAACGATAAAAATATAAAAAGTATGATTAGATCAATACAAATGACTTTAAACGATATTTAGCGGAATTATCACCATTTTTTACCAAATTTTTTCCCAAATTTTTTTTCTATTTTTTGTATTCACCCTAATGTATTGTAAACACGTGTTTTAGATGTAAAATAATGTGAACTTAACGTTAAAAATATAAAAAGTATGATTAGTTTAATAGAAATGACTTAAGACGATATTTAGCGGATTCATCACCTGTATTTCAAAATTTTTTTACGACCTTTTATATTCACCCAAATGTATTGTAAAGACGTGTTTTAGATGTAAAATAATGTGAACTTAACGATAAAAATATAAAAAGTATGATTAGTTCAATACAAATGACTTTAAACGATATTTAGCGGAATTATCACAATTTTTTACCAAATTTTTTCCCAAATTTTTTTTCTATTTTTTGTATTCACCCGAATGTATTGTAAATACGTGTTTTAGACTGTAAAATAATGTGAACTTAACGATAAAAATATAAAAAGTATGATTAGTTCAATACAAATGACTTTAAACGATATTTAGCGGAATTATCACCATTTTTTACCCAATTTTTTCCCAAATTTTTTTTCTATTTTTTGTATTCACCCAAATGTATTGTAAACACGTGTTTTAGATGTAAAATAATGTGAACTTAACGTTAAAAATATAAAAAGTATGATTAGTTTAATAGAAATGACTTAAGACGATATTTAGCGGATTCATCACCTGTATTTCAAAATTTTTTTACGACCTTTTATATTCACCCAAATGTATTGTAAAGACGTGTTTTAGATGTAAAATAATGTGAACTTAACGATAAAAATATAAAAAGTATGATTAGTTCAATACAAATGACTTTAAACGATATTTAGCGGAATTATCACCATTTTTTACCAAATTTTTTCCCAAATTTTTTTTCTATTTTTTGTATTCACCCGAATGTATTGTAAATACGTGTTTTAGACTGTAAAATAATGTGAACTTAACGATAAAAATATAAAAAGTATGATTAGTTCAATACAAATGACTTTAAACGATATTTAGCGGAATTATCACCATTTTTTACCCAATTTTTTCCCAAATTTTTTTTCTATTTTTTGTATTCACCCAAATGTATTGTAAACACGTGTTTTAGATGTAAAATAATGTGAACTTAACGTTAAAAATATAAAAAGTATGATTAGTTTAATAGAAATGACTTAAGACGATATTTAGCGGATTCATCACCTGTATTTCAAAATTTTTTTACGACCTTTTATATTCACCCAAATGTATTGTAAAGACGTGTTTTAGATGTAAAATAATGTGAACTTAACGATAAAAATATAAAAAGTATGATTAGTTCAATACAAATGACTTTAAACGATATTTAGCGGAATTATCACCATTTTTTACCAAATTTTTTTTCTATTTTTTGTATTCACCCAAATGTATTGTAAATACGTGTTTTAGATGTAAAATAATGTGAACTTAACGATAAAAATATAAAAAGTATGATTAGTTCAATACAAATGACTTTAAACGATATTTAGCGGAATTATCACCATTTTTTACCCAATTTTTTCCCAAATTTTTTTTCTATTTTTTGTATTCACCCAAATGTATTGTAAACACGTGTTTTAGATGTAAAATAATGTGAACTTAACGTTAAAAATATAAAAAGTATGATTAGTTTAATAGAAATGACTTAAGACGATATTTAGCGGATTCATCACCTGTATTTCAAAATTTTTTTACGACCTTTTATATTCACCCAAATGTATTGTAAAGACGTGTTTTAGATGTAAAATAATGTGAACTTAACGATAAAAATATAAAAAGTATGATTAGTTCAATACAAATGACTTTAAACGATATTTAGCGGAATTATCACCATTTTTTACCAAATTTTTTCCCAAATTTTTTTTCTATTTTTTGTATTCACCCGAATGTATTGTAAATACGTGTTTTAGACTGTAAAATAATGTGAACTTAACGATAAAAATATAAAAAGTATGATTAGTTCAATACAAATGACTTTAAACGATATTTAGCGGAATTATCACCATTTTTTACCCAATTTTTTCCCAAATTTTTTTTCTATTTTTTGTATTCACCCAAATGTATTGTAAACACGTGTTTTAGATGTAAAATAATGTGAACTTAACGTTAAAAATATAAAAAGTATGATTAGTTTAATAGAAATGACTTAAGACGATATTTAGCGGATTCATCACCTGTATTTCAAAATTTTTTTACGACCTTTTATATTCACCCAAATGTATTGTAAAGACGTGTTTTAGATGTAAAATAATGTGAACTTAACGATAAAAATATAAAAAGTATGATTAGTTCAATACAAATGACTTTAAACGATATTTAGCGGAATTATCACCATTTTTTACCAAATTTTTTTTCTATTTTTTGTATTCACCCAAATGTATTGTAAATACGTGTTTTAGATGTAAAATAATGTGAACTTAACGATAAAAATATAAAAAGTATGATTAGTTCAATACAAATGACTTTAAACGATATTTAGCGGAATTATCACCATTTTTTACCCAATTTTTTCCCAAATTTTTTTTCTATTTTTTGTATTCACCCAAATGTATTGTAAACACGTGTTTTAGATGTAAAATAATGTGAACTTAACGTTAAAAATATAAAAAGTATGATTAGTTTAATAGAAATGACTTAAGACGATATTTAGCGGATTCATCACCTGTATTTCAAAATTTTTTTACGACCTTTTATATTCACCCAAATGTATTGTAAAGACGTGTTTTAGATGTAAAATAATGTGAACTTAACGATAAAAATATAAAAAGTATGATTAGTTCAATACAAATGACTTTAAACGATATTTAGCGGAATTATCACCATTTTTTACCAAATTTTTTCCCAAATTTTTTTTCTATTTTTTGTATTCACCCTAATGTATTGTAAACACGTGTTTTAGATGTAAAATAATGTGAACTTAACGTTAAAAATATAAAAAGTATGATTAGTTTAATAGAAATGACTTAAGACGATATTTAGCGGATTCATCACCTGTATTTCAAAATTTTTTTACGACCTTTTATATTCACCCAAATGTATTGTAAAGACGTGTTTTAGATGTAAAATAATGTGAACTTAACGATAAAAATATAAAAAGTATGATTAGTTCAATACAAATGACTTTAAACGATATTTAGCGGAATTATCACCATTTTTTACCAAATTTTTTCCCAAATTTTTTTTCTATTTTTTGTATTCACCCAAATGTATTGTAAATACGTGTTTTAGATGTAAAATAATGTGAACTTAACGATAAAAATATAAAAAGTATGATTAGTTCAATACAAATGACTTTAAACGATATTTAGCGGAATTATCACCATTTTTTACCAAATTTTTTCCCAAATTTTTTTTCTATTTTTTGTATTCACCCGAATGTATTGTAAATACGTGTTTTAGACTGTAAAATAATGTGAACTTAACGATAAAAATATAAAAAGTATGATTAGTTCAATACAAATGACTTTAAACGATATTTAGCGGAATTATCACCATTTTTTACCCAATTTTTTCCCAATTTTTTTTTCTATTTTTTGTATTCACCCAAATGTATTGTAAACACGTGTTTTAGATGTAAAATAATGTGAACTTAACGTTAAAAATATAAAAAGTATGATTAGTTTAATAGAAATGACTTAAGACGATATTTAGCGGATTCATCACCTGTATTTCAAAATTTTTTTACGACCTTTTATATTCACCCAAATGTATTGTAAATACGTGTTTTAGATGTAAAATAATGTGAACTTAACGATAAAAATATAAAAAGTATGATTAGTTCAATACAAATGACTTTAAACGATATTTAGCGGAATTATCACCATTTTTTACCAAATTTTTTCCCAAATTTTTTTTCTATTTTTTGTATTCACCCGAATGTATTGTAAATACGTGTTTTAGACTGTAAAATAATGTGAACTTAACGATAAAAATATAAAAAGTATGATTAGTTCAATACAAATGACTTTAAACGATATTTAGCGGAATTATCACCATTTTTTACCCAATTTTTTCCCAAATTTTTTTTCTATTTTTTGTATTCACCCAAATGTATTGTAAACACGTGTTTTAGATGTAAAATAATGTGAACTTAACGTTAAAAATATAAAAAGTATGATTAGTTTAATAGAAATGACTTAAGACGATATTTAGCGGATTCATCACCTGTATTTCAAAATTTTTTTACGACCTTTTATATTCACCCAAATGTATTGTAAAGACGTGTTTTAGATGTAAAATAATGTGAACTTAACGATAAAAATATAAAAAGTATGATTAGTTCAATACAAATGACTTTAAACGATATTTAGCGGAATTATCACCATTTTTTACCAAATTTTTTTTCTATTTTTTGTATTCACCCAAATGTATTGTAAATACGTGTTTTAGATGTAAAATAATGTGAACTTAACGATAAAAATATAAAAAGTATGATTAGTTCAATACAAATGACTTTAAACGATATTTAGCGGAATTATCACCATTTTTTACCCAATTTTTTCCCAAATTTTTTTTCTATTTTTTGTATTCACCCAAATGTATTGTAAACACGTGTTTTAGATGTAAAATAATGTGAACTTAACGTTAAAAATATAAAAAGTATGATTAGTTTAATAGAAATGACTTAAGACGATATTTAGCGGATTCATCACCTGTATTTCAAAATTTTTTTACGACCTTTTATATTCACCCAAATGTATTGTGTAACGTCACAGGTTTTTCGTGCACAAGTATTATTATTCTTGCGATTAGGAATTGCTATTATTATTATTATTATCATTATCGTCATAATTGCTGCGCGCTAGATTAGCAATAACTGGATAATCTACAAAGTTATGTCTCCACACACTGCTTCCCCCCCTCTATTCGAAAGTTCAGTTGCGACACAATAGCTGCCGGTCGGATTGCACCGTCGTTCGAGGAAGACGTGCCACTAGCGGTACCGACAGTGCAACCTGTACCCACATAATTGTGAATACCCCTAATTATGCGATACTGACCTGCCCCACTCACACAATACGACGTCCACAACCAGCGGCTGGACACCACCGAACATCGTCTCAAAGCATTTTTTTTTTCTTCTCTTCAAAACCGGTGAGTGGGCACAACGTCTGAACGATCACGGCTATCGACTCTACCGCATCCGTCTCGCGTCTACGTTCATTACATTTTGTCCAAGACCGGCTAATCAACGATATGATGGGCTAAGGACACTACACGGGCCTAATGAGGACCAGAGTTCCGGTCAGCTACTATTTTCGGCAGCACGACGGGTGATGCCACCCGCTTGGGTGTTGGCGGTTACTCAGCCCACCCGTCCCGCTGTCAAAAGGGCCACAGCTCAACACGTCCGGTGTAACGTATCAACATAATATTCCCCCCCCCCCCCAGGTCCTTCTCACTTATGGCTGTTATATTATATTTCTTTAATTATTATTTATAATTATTATTTTCGTTTCAATATCAGGCGGTAACCCAATGGTGGCCATATTATTATTACTCTTACATTATTATTAAGATCACCACAGGTGATGGCGGGCCTCGTGGGCCGACCTGGTATTATTACGCACTAGTCGTGTGTGCCCTATTCCTATAACTGCCGTGTGCCAAAACAATTATGATTTCAAAACTTTTTAAATATTGTAATCTTGTGTGCGGGAGCCACACCATACCATTTAACCATTATTATTGTCGTGTTTGTTGTTTAATATAAATTATTACTATTATTATTATTACCCTAAATTCAGTTTTTATTATCTATTTATTAAATGGCGTTTCATTACCCCATATAGGGTTAAAACCTACGAGTTCCGCCGCAACAATCTCAGGTTTGTTGTGCGGCGCGGCTCGTAGGTCACAGCTTGAGTGTTCCCCTCACGTTGTGGGTGGTGTGCGGGGCCCTCCGAAAGCTCCGTATTCTCACACATGGAGGCTCCGGGGAGATTGATTAACCTTAAAATTCTATATATTATTCATAGCTTATTTTTTGTTTTTCTCTATTATTCATATATAAAATCTCTCTTTAACATATCAAAATTATTCTCATTTAAAAACTGAACATTATTATCGTAAACATGGCAATAGTATTATTATCAAAAAAAAAAAAAAAGTAAACTTATTTTTTAAAATGACACATTGTTTAGTATTATAACATCATGTGAATTATTTTAATTGTGGCATTACACATGGCAGGGTAGAAAATCATCCGTTTCAATCTTGTAAAATATTATTATCCTGTAACAAAAAAGCATTTTATATTATTCTACAAAATTCCTTAAATATTATTATACCCAAAATCTCTATTTTTTTTTTTTTTATTATTATCTACAATGTGAGCTTCAATATTATTCTCTTGCAAGAGATCACTTATTATTATTATATCAACTTAACAAAAGCCACATTCAATTATCTTCCTGGTATGTAAAACAAAAAAAAAAAAAAATATATTGTCAAAAACAAATTTTTTACTCTGAGGAGAAAAGTGTATTATACTACCAAGGTAATTGTCAAATTATTATTAATATATTTTATGTCCCATCCATGAACACATTTATATCCAGTAATTATTTACAGAAATTGTTCCTGTCGGTGTTTGTTGGTTGGTGCGTCGGCTTAGTTCAGCGGTGGCAGTTTGTTCTGGCAGCTACGGTGTGGAGACCGCTGAACCCTACAATTATCATCATCTCCCTATGGTATGCATAGTACATATGTTTCCCTTTAAACCCTCCCTGGTAGGTTACCATAGGCCCCAAGTTCAACTCGTTGCATAACATTGTCAGGTTAAATTGTTATAGGTGCGCTGCGATAAAAATGTGTCTTTTCCCTAGGACCACATGGTCAGTAAATTATATTGTTATGCCTTGTAGGGTATGTTAAAATCCTTCTTTTTATGCTGTATGTGGCAATTTGAATTTTTATTATTATTATGCCCTGAGAGGTAATTTGGATTTTATGCTCTATAAGAGTCATTTATTGTTAGTGTGTTAAGTGTTAAATTATATTATCATCATTACACCGTTTAGGGTAATTTGATTTATTATTATGCCTGTTTAGGTAAATCGAAGGATTATTATATTATTATGTTAAGTAGTAACTTAGGTCTGTGGACAGTTATTCTTTTTATATTTTGTGGTGCCATGAGGTCCCATATCATTATTAGGATTATTATAAATTAATGTTACCTTTCTTATGATTTTTGTTTTTTTTTTTTTTGCCTTGGTAGATATTATTGTTAATTATTCGAATGAGTAATGCCTAATTAATTAAAAGATTATTATTATTAAAAATTAATGTCGAATTATTGAAATTATTTAAAGTCTAGTCACTGTAACTTAATATTTATGTTAGTGAGTTATATTTCATTATTTAAAGAAAAATTATTATCATTATTTATTTAGATTGATAGTCAAAGTTAAATTATTTGTTATAAGTCTCTCGCAAGGAAGTTCCTTTTTCTATATATCTAAATTGTTATTCAATGCATTACTTATTCAAGTTAAATAGTAAAGTGGATTGTTACCATCTCTGCTATAATTATTATATTCCCTGAATGTTAGGTAGGTTCCCTATTATTTATTATCGTTACACAATGGTCGTTAGAGCTGAGGTTGGCAGCAGTAACCGGTTCTTGTGGTTCACCTAAGGCCTTATTACTAAGTTATATTATCATAAACAATTATTATTATTATTCAAAAGCCTTAGCTTATTTATTTATACAGTTTTTTTTGTATATTGAATTATACCTTATTATTTATTAGCCATTTTAGCTTACTCTATTTTTTCTCTCCTATTGAGAGTATACCATACTATTTATTAGCTTTTTACTTAAATTAATTTTTACCTTTTATTCCAAAAAATTTTTTTATTTTCATTATATTGAATACTTCTCAATTATTTCGGTTGAAGTTTTTTACTATTTATAAAAAAAAAAAAAAAAAATTTTTTTTAGACTGATCTTCAGTGGATATTATATTAATTACATACTATTATACTAACTACATATTATTATACTAATTACATACTGATTTAAGATTTTCTTTCTCAAGTCGTTCATACACTCTTAGTGTACTTTAATTTATTACCAACTAGTCTACGTCCCATGTACGGTGCCGGTCAACGCCGCACAAACCAACCTGATAGGTTTGATCCATCGACTTACGTTCACTCTCCAGTTCTCTCTGTTTCAACTTCAGATATTACTATGGATACCCCCAACGGAGATACAAGACCACCCCTTATTAACATAGAGTCCCCCAATGTATACTCCCTACAAAAACAAATCAATGATATTAATGCAGTTTTTCAACAACAATTCGAGTCCCTCAACCATCGGCTCGGTGAATATAACGAGAAATTCCAGGAACTATCCACTCGAGTAGGGGAGGTTGAAATAGGCACCACCCAGCAGCTCACCCGAATCCAAAATGAGTTTCATGAGGATTTTGTCACCATGCAAGGTCATATTGCTGAGGTTCAAACTAGTAATGAGAGTTACCATAACACCACACTCCAGGATAGTATTCAACATACTAATAGTGTTCAACAACAGATAAATGCCCGAATCCAATCTCTCACCGGTCGTGTCTGTCTCGTGGAAGGCCAGTCTGCTCGACTTGCTGCAGTCGAGAATAAAATTAAAAATATTTCTCTTACTTCCCCAACTCCAGCCCTACCCCCACGTACAACACCGATCACCTCTCAGATTCCCCTAGTATCTACTTCAAACGCTCCCAGTTCAAATATTCTATCATCAACAGTTTTCTCCCAAGCCCCTATCTCTAATAATATTATTCCCTCACACTCTATTTCAGCCATTAATACTTCTCGAGACAATCAGTCCCTCTATCATAATAACAGCAACTTTTCAAATAATGTCTCTCAACTCTCTAGTATCACTTTGGATCCCAGCAGGATACCCAAATATAACGGGCAGCTTACACCGGTACACCCTGCAGACTTTTTGGACAAAGTTGGTCATTATTTCTTAATACATAATGCCCCTGATCAGGTTAAGATTAACTTTGTCAGTGATAACTTCACCGGGAAAGCGTTATTATGGTATACCACCTTGTTACCTCCCCCTATAATATATACTGAGTTTGTTACATTGTTCCGTGACTATTTCTGGTCTCCCAGCCTTCAACGGCAGATTCGAAATGAGTTGTATCGTCCCTACCATCATGAGGATCCCTCCACTATGTCCGAACACGCCATGGACTGGATAAACCGTGCCCGTCATCTGCAGCCCCCAATAGAACAAGTGGAAATGGTCGACCAAATTATATCCCACTTCTCCTACCAACTCTCACTTGCGCTCCGAGGTCTTAGGATTCTCACGACGAACGACTTAGTCAAAGAGCTCACATATCTTCAACGTTCAAACGGCCCCTCAAATACTCCGAGTACTCACAACCATAACAATTCAAATTCTCATTCTCAAACCCCAAATTCATACAACAACTCTTCAGGCCCTGCTCGTCAAAACAATTACCCTCCTCGTCCAAATAATTATCCTCCTCGTCAGAATAACTACCCTCCTCGTCAAAATAATTACCCTCGTCAAAACAATTACAATAGGCCCCAATATCATCAACCCCAAAATCAAGCTCCCTCTCAGCAACCCGACCAGGTAACACCGCCTTCGGAAAACCAGTTCCGACCAGACCCGTGAGGATGTGTCCTGTGTCCCCTTCTCAAAATCCTCACATATCAATACTTACCCATCCATTAGATCTCGATCAGGAAATTGTACCACCCCCAAATTATCGTCCCGAAATTACAATTAGCCTCTTTAGTAGTGAACAAACAGCTCTCCTGGATTCCGGCGCATCTGTATCGGCAATCTCAGAAGACCTATTCAAAATTTTAAATACCAATCCCGACCAACACAAGATACCCCTGTTTCCACTCACAAATATACTACTCACTACAGCACTCAGTAACAAAACCGTTAAAATTAAATCTCAAATATATCTCACTTTCTCAATAAACAAGTGTGAAACCCATGGCATCTTTCTCATAGTCCCACAGCTTTCAACTCCCCTTATCTTAGGAACCGACTGGTTGTTAGAGAATGGTGTGACCATAGATTATAACAAAAAAGAAATCTCTATTATCACTGTCAAGGACAAAATACCTTTTTGTTTAATCGAAGATCATGATCCCAACAGTTTTGTTAATGCGTTGAAAACTATCAATATCTCTGAGGATTCTCCGTATATGCATGAACACCCTTCAAATAGCGTCTATGAATCTGTCCCTTTCGCGGTAGAGAATAATATAGCTCTAAATGATATTCCACTCACTACCCATCAACAAAATTTAATGACTTCTCTAATACAAAAACATCAACCTATATTTCAAGATAGACCCGGCCTTCATCACTTTTTCTCTTATAAATTTAATGTAAAACCTCACGAACCATATAAAATAAAACCATATCCAGTCCCGTTTTCTCGTCGCCCTGCTGTGCAGAAAGAAATAGATAAGATGATCCAATGGGGGGTGATCGAGCGATCAGATTCACCGTATAACAACCCGTTAGTCACTGTTATTAAAACCGACGGCTCTATACGATTATGTCTTGATGCACGTAAGCTGAATACTATTATATTACCCACGCGAGATGCGTCCCCTCCTATAGACGATATCCTGGCAAAGTTCAATAGCAAATGTTTTTTCTCCTCGTTAGATTTTTCTTCTGGTTATTGGCAAATCCCGTTAGACCCCGAGGTACGACAATATACGAGCTTTTTATATGATGGGCGGTCATATCAATTTTGTGTTGTCCCCTTTGGTTTAAATATTTCAAATGCTGCGTTTGGGAAGGGCCTCGAAGCCGCACTGAACAATTATTCTCAACAATGTCCATTCCCAAATGATATTCATATTTATGTTGATGACATTTTATTATCATCTTCGTCTTTCGAAAACCATATTATTACCTTAGAGTGGATTTTCCACAAAATATCATTAGCAGGTTTAACTCTCAAACTTAAAAAATGTCATTTCAACAAACAACAAATTAAATTCTTAGGTCATTTCATATCTCCTCGAGGTATGGTAATGGACCCTAACAAGGTCAAAGCTCTCCAAAACTTTCCTGAACCTCGCAACAAAAAAGACCTTCAGTCATTCTTCGGGTTCTGTAATTTTTATCGTAAGTTCTCTCAAAATCATTCTTCACTTTTACACCCTCTTTCTCATTTAATACAAAAAGACACCCCCTGGACTTTCACAGCACAAAATAAAATAGACTTCCAAAAAATTAAAACTGCCTTTTCTCTTCAGATCTCACTTACTCATCCCAACTTCAATATACCTTTTTGTATACAGACCGACGCGTCCTACATCGGACTTGGTGCTGAATTATTTCAAATTGATAAAGATGGTCAAAGAAACACCCTCTCATTCGCCAGTAGGTCACTGTGTGGTGCCGAAAGAAACTACACCGTGACTGAACTCGAACTTCTTGGTATCTTATTCGCTTGCCAGAAATTCAAAATATATATTCTTGGGTATCCCATCAACTTATATACAGATCATAAGGCCCTGACATTTTTATTCTCATGTAAACTAAAAAATAGTCGCCTCACCCGGTGGACCCTTGCTTTGCAAGAATTCGACTTGAAAATTTATTATTGTGCTGGGAAAGACAACCCCATAGATACCCTCTCACGTCATCCACTTGGTAGAGATGAGCAACCCCCGAGAGATACCCCAATTATACTACACTATACCTTACCCCCACCAATTCCCCCGGATATTACGACCCTTTTCAAAAACATTTCGTATGAGCAACAGAAGGACCCAAAACTAGTCAAAATAACTTCATTATTAAAAGCCAATCCAGCACCAGTGTGGCACAATTATTATGTTATCGATAATGAGACATTATTCATTCAAAAGTACAAAAGCGAACCTCAGTGGTCTATATACTTACCTAGCCATTTAGTACAACAGGTTGTAACATTTTTCCATAACTATTATGCCCACATTGGCCCACTCAAGACTGCTCAAGCGTTGAGGAATATTTGTTATTTCCCATCTTTCAATAAAACTGTTCGGTTGATCGTGCAAGCGTGTGACATATGTCAAAAATGCAAACCGAAAACCACCCAAATAGCCGGTCCAATGCAGTCCATACTCTCCACCAAACCCCTTGAGAAGTTACTCGTTGATTTTTATGGTCCCCTCCCTGTAGGCGTGTTCCAATTCTCTTATATTTTTGTGGTAGTCGACAATTTCACACGCTTCATTAAACTGTATCCCTTAAGGCGCGCCAACGCGAGAATCTGTATAAAGAAGTTAACTACCGACTATTTCCCTAATTTTGGTATTCCGAGAAATATTGTATCCGACCATGGTCGCCAGTTTATCAGTAAGCACTGGCAAACTTCTTTGAGGAAATATAATATTAACGTATCCCACACCAGTGTCTACCACCCTCAGTCGAACCCGGCCGAGCGGGTAATGAGAGAGTTAGGTAGAATGTTCCGCACCTACTGTCACCAACAACACTCTATGTGGCCTAAATATGTGCCGTATATCGAATGGACCCTTAACAACGTGCGACATGAGTCGACCCATCAAACTCCCTCGGAACTATTTCTGAATAAATCTAAATATAATCCCCTCGTTCAATGTATACAGTTCCCCTACAACGACCCCCCCTTAGATTACAATAGAAAATTAATATTAGCCCAAGACATTCAGTTATCCAAAGCCGAAGCCAGAAAGAAAGCCCAAGCAACACGTTTAAACCCCACATTATTCAAAGTAGGCGATATGGTCCTGGTTCGCACTCATAAGTTGAGCAACTTGGTAGAAAAAAAGATTTCTAAATTCTTCCTGTTATATGATGGCCCTTTCAAAATTACAAATATTAAAACTACTAACGCTTATGAGTTAGCCCACCCTGATGATGGTACACCTAAAGGCACTCACAATGTTATTCATTTAAAACCCTACATACCACCTACACAGTAGACTAACCAGGAGTGTCTATGATTTTCTCGTTCAATATTATCTCAATATCATAGTTTAAAATAGTCTTCCCGTTACCAGGGAATTTCCATATTAATTATCATCTTAACAAAAAGAAAAAGAACATCTAACAAACTCTATTTTCAAAAATTTTAAAATGTTCCACACTATTCTATTATAACAGTACCTTCAGAGTGACCTATATTCACCCGGAACTCCAGCCCTAATGGGGGGTTGTGCATTAGTATTATTATGTATAAGCTGGCGTATCAACGCAACAGAGTTAGAACATAATAGTGCGAACAACTATAGTAGGCCCGGGTCATTTAATTCGTAACTTTCCGCGTTCCCCCCCTTAGTTTTTTTTCCCTTCTATACCTTGCCTTTTCTCTCTCTCTCGTTATCTTCTTTCGAATTCGTATTCCCCCCAGCTCGGTAGGGCCCCCGTCGTACAAGGAGTACTGATACTACTCTCTGTCCGGCAAAGAGTCTGAGACACTCTTCTCTCTAAAATAAAACCGGTGTTGTAGTGACATCCTGAGCCAGGGAGGATCCGACTTGGCTGACCAAGTGCGGCAGCCTAGTGTTGGTCCTAGCGGTTCATGCTCTACCCACCCCCGGGGCGGTTGGTGTAAAAACTGGCTTCCCTGGGAGTGCTTGTGTAGGGGTGACCGGGTCGCACTCGGTGGTTCACAGTCGGGTATATCTGTGATCTGGAGGGACGACTCCCCCAGGGAGTAAAGGGGCCACCAGACGACGCTCTTGACCGCCCTTTCACTACAACATGCAGGAACGTTCTTGTTAGCCCCCCTTAAATAATTGTTAGGTCCCACCATGGTACAACCATGTGTGTAAAATTGCCCTGTCCAGAGTAAATTACACAGTGTAAGGTCATTTCCCACCTTGCCTATACACAATAGCGTTTATCTCTATTTTTTTTGTTTTGCATCTTATACACTAAGTCCCCATAGTGTAGTCGTACCTACTTCTGTCATGACCCCAGCATAGGCATAGACAGATCTAGAGTCCCTTTTTTTTTCCTTTTCCCTGTTAGGTTGGTTGCTGTTTATTATTTTTGCAAGTCATCCGTTTAACTATTTAGTTAGGATATATTATTATTGGTACCATCATTGTCCCTGGACTAGTCAGGTCATTATTATCGGTAGGTTTTTTGTTACATAAATGTGTTGCTTTTTGAATTATTATTATATTGCGCTGGATCAAATTATTATTATTTCAATGTTAGTGCCCAAACTATTTAACCATTCCTTAACTTATTTCTTATTTATCATTGCCGAGCAATTTATTATATTATTATTGTTATTTTGAGTGGGATAGAGTCCCAGTGGTATACGGTGGTATAGTGATTTCTTATGTTAACTATCTATGGTTCACAAAAAACGCAGTGTCTTATATTTACAACAAGTGATTTGCAGTTCTTAACCCTAGGTCCCAACTTTAATAACTTGTTGGGGGGGTTCTGTAACGTCACAGGTTTTTCGTGCACAAGTATTATTATTCTTGCGATTAGGAATTGCTATTATTATTATTATTATCATTATCGTCATAATTGCTGCGCGCTAGATTAGCAATAACTGGATAATCTACAAAGTTATGTCTCCACACACTGCTTCCCCCCCTCTATTCGAAAGTTCAGTTGCGACACAATAGCTGCCGGTCGGATTGCACCGTCGTTCGAGGAAGACGTGCCACTAGCGGTACCGACAGTGCAACCTGTACCCACATAATTGTGAATACCCCTAATTATGCGATACTGACCTGCCCCACTCACACAATACGACGTCCACAACCAGCGGCTGGACACCACCGAACATCGTCTCAAAGCATTTTTTTTTTCTTCTCTTCAAAACCGGTGAGTGGGCACAACGTCTGAACGATCACGGCTATCGACTCTACCGCATCCGTCTCGCGTCTACGTTCATTACATTTTGTCCAAGACCGGCTAATCAACGATATGATGGGCTAAGGACACTACACGGGCCTAATGAGGACCAGAGTTCCGGTCAGCTACTATTTTCGGCAGCACGACGGGTGATGCCACCCGCTTGGGTGTTGGCGGTTACTCAGCCCACCCGTCCCGCTGTCAAAAGGGCCACAGCTCAACACGTCCGGTGTAACGTATCAACATAATATTCCCCCCCCCCCCCCAGGTCCTTCTCACTTATGGCTGTTATATTATATTTCTTTAATTATTATTTATAATTATTATTTTCGTTTCAATATCAGGCGGTAACCCAATGGTGGCCATATTATTATTACTCTTACATTATTATTAAGATCACCACAGGTGATGGCGGGCCTCGTGGGCCGACCTGGTATTATTACGCACTAGTCGTGTGTGCCCTATTCCTATAACTGCCGTGTGCCAAAACAATTATGATTTCAAAACTTTTTAAATATTGTAATCTTGTGTGCGGGAGCCACACCATACCATTTAACCATTATTATTGTCGTGTTTGTTGTTTAATATAAATTATTACTATTATTATTATTACCCTAAATTCAGTTTTTATTATCTATTTATTAAATGGCGTTTCATTACCCCATATAGGGTTAAAACCTACGAGTTCCGCCGCAACAATCTCAGGTTTGTTGTGCGGCGCGGCTCGTAGGTCACAGCTTGAGTGTTCCCCTCACGTTGTGGGTGGTGTGCGGGGCCCTCCGAAAGCTCCGTATTCTCACAATTGTAAAGACGTGTTTTAGATGTAAAATAATGTGAACTTAACGATAAAAATATAAAAAGTATGATTAGTCCAATACAAATGACTTTAAACGATATTTAGCGGAATTATCACCATTTTTTACCAAATTTTTTCCCAAATTTTTTTTCTATTTTTTGTATTCACCCAAATGTATTGTAAATACTTGTTTTAGATGTAAAATAATGTGAACTTAACGATCAAAATATAAAAAGTATGATTAGTTCAATACAAATGACTTTAAACGATATTTAGCGGAATTATCACCATTTTTTACCAAATTTTTTCCCAAATTTTTTTTCTATTTTTTGTATTCACCCGAATGTATTGTAAATACGTGTTTTAGACTGTAAAATAATGTGAACTTAACGATAAAAATATAAAAAGTATGATTAGTTCAATACAAATGACTTTAAACGATATTTAGCGGAATTATCACCATTTTTTACCCAATTTTTTCCCAAATTTTTTTTCTATTTTTTGTATTCACCCAAATGTATTGTAAACACGTGTTTTAGATGTAAAATAATGTGAACTTAACGTTAAAAATATAAAAAGTATGATTAGTTTAATAGAAATGACTTAAGACGATATTTAGCGGATTCATCACCTGTATTTCAAAATTTTTTTACGACCTTTTATATTCACCCAAATGTATTGTAAAGACGTGTTTTAGATGTAAAATAATGTGAACTTAACGATAAAAATATAAAAAGTATGATTAGTTCAATACAAATGACTTTAAACGATATTTAGCGGAATTATCACCATTTTTTACCAAATTTTTTTTCTATTTTTTGTATTCACCCAAATGTATTGTAAATACGTGTTTTAGATGTAAAATAATGTGAACTTAACGATAAAAATATAAAAAGTATGATTAGTTCAATACAAATGACTTTAAACGATATTTAGCGGAATTATCACCATTTTTTACCCAATTTTTTCCCAAATTTTTTTTCTATTTTTTGTATTCACCCAAATGTATTGTAAACTCGTGTTTTAGATGTAAAATAATGTGAACTTAACGTTAAAAATATAAAAAGTATGATTAGTTTAATAGAAATGACTTAAGACGATATTTAGCGGATTCATCACCTGTATTTCAAAATTTTTTTACGACCTTTTATATTCACCCAAATGTATTGTAAAGACGTGTTTTAGATGTAAAATAATGTGAACTTAACGATAAAAATATAAAAAGTATGATTAGTTCAATACAAATGACTTTAAACGATATTTAGCGGAATTATCACCATTTTTTACCAAATTTTTTCCCAAATTTTTTTTCTATTTTTTGTATTCACCCTAATGTATTGTAAACACGTGTTTTAGATGTAAAATAATGTGAACTTAACGTTAAAAATATAAAAAGTATGATTAGTTTAATAGAAATGACTTAAGACGATATTTAGCGGATTCATCACCTGTATTTCAAAATTTTTTTACGACCTTTTATATTCACCCAAATGTATTGTAAAGACGTGTTTTAGATGTAAAATAATGTGAACTTAACGATAAAAATATAAAAAGTATGATTAGTTCAATACAAATGACTTTAAACGATATTTAGCGGAATTATCACCATTTTTTACCAAATTTTTTCCCAAATTTTTTTTCTATTTTTTGTATTCACCCAAATGTATTGTAAATACGTGTTTTAGATGTAAAATAATGTGAACTTAACGATAAAAATATAAAAAGTATGATTAGTTCAATACAAATGACTTTAAACGATATTTAGCGGAATTATCACCATTTTTTACCAAATTTTTTCCCAAATTTTTTTTCTATTTTTTGTATTCACCCGAATGTATTGTAAATACGTGTTTTAGACTGTAAAATAATGTGAACTTAACGATAAAAATATAAAAAGTATGATTAGTTCAATACAAATGACTTTAAACGATATTTAGCGGAATTATCACCATTTTTTACCCAATTTTTTCCCAATTTTTTTTTCTATTTTTTGTATTCACCCAAATGTATTGTAAACACGTGTTTTAGATGTAAAATAATGTGAACTTAACGTTAAAAATATAAAAAGTATGATTAGTTTAATAGAAATGACTTAAGACGATATTTAGCGGATTCATCACCTGTATTTCAAAATTTTTTTACGACCTTTTATATTCACCCAAATGTATTGTAAATACGTGTTTTAGATGTAAAATAATGTGAACTTAACGATAAAAATATAAAAAGTATGATTAGTTCAATACAAATGACTTTAAACGATATTTAGCGGAATTATCACCATTTTTTACCAAATTTTTTCCCAAATTTTTTTTCTATTTTTTGTATTCACCCGAATGTATTGTAAATACGTGTTTTAGACTGTAAAATAATGTGAACTTAACGATAAAAATATAAAAAGTATGATTAGTTCAATACAAATGACTTTAAACGATATTTAGCGGAATTATCACCATTTTTTACCCAATTTTTTCCCAAATTTTTTTTCTATTTTTTGTATTCACCCAAATGTATTGTAAACACGTGTTTTAGATGTAAAATAATGTGAACTTAACGTTAAAAATATAAAAAGTATGATTAGTTTAATAGAAATGACTTAAGACGATATTTAGCGGATTCATCACCTGTATTTCAAAATTTTTTTACGACCTTTTATATTCACCCAAATGTATTGTAAAGACGTGTTTTAGATGTAAAATAATGTGAACTTAACGATAAAAATATAAAAAGTATGATTAGTTCAATACAAATGACTTTAAACGATATTTAGCGGAATTATCACCATTTTTTACCCAATTTTTTCCCAAATTTTTTTTCTATTTTTTGTATTCACCCAAATGTATTGTAAACACGTGTTTTAGATGTAAAATAATGTGAACTTAACGTTAAAAATATAAAAAGTATGATTAGTTTAATAGAAATGACTTAAGACGATATTTAGCGGATTCATCACCTGTATTTCAAAATTTTTTTACGACCTTTTATATTCACCCAAATGTATTGTAAAGACGTGTTTTAGATGTAAAATAATGTGAACTTAACGATAAAAATATAAAAAGTATGATTAGTTCAATACAAATGACTTTAAACGATATTTAGCGGAATTATCACCATTTTTTACCAAATTTTTTCCCAAATTTTTTTTCTATTTTTTGTATTCACCCAAATGTATTGTAAATACGTGTTTTAGATGTAAAATAATGTGAACTTAACGATAAAAATATAAAAAGTATGATTAGTTCAATACAAATGACTTTAAACGATATTTAGCGGAATTATCACCATTTTTTACCAAATTTTTTCCCAAATTTTTTTTCTATTTTTTGTATTCACCCGAATGTATTGTAAATACGTGTTTTAGACTGTAAAATAATGTGAACTTAACGATAAAAATATAAAAAGTATGATTAGTTCAATACAAATGACTTTAAACGATATTTAGCGGAATTATCACCATTTTTTACCCAATTTTTTCCCAATTTTTTTTTCTATTTTTTGTATTCACCCAAATGTATTGTAAACACGTGTTTTAGATGTAAAATAATGTGAACTTAACGTTAAAAATATAAAAAGTATGATTAGTTTAATAGAAATGACTTAAGACGATATTTAGCGGATTCATCACCTGTATTTCAAAATTTTTTTACGACCTTTTATATTCACCCAAATGTATTGTAAATACGTGTTTTAGATGTAAAATAATGTGAACTTAACGATAAAAATATAAAAAGTATGATTAGTTCAATACAAATGACTTTAAACGATATTTAGCGGAATTATCACCATTTTTTACCAAATTTTTTCCCAAATTTTTTTTCTATTTTTTGTATTCACCCGAATGTATTGTAAATACGTGTTTTAGACTGTAAAATAATGTGAACTTAACGATAAAAATATAAAAAGTATGATTAGTTCAATACAAATGACTTTAAACGATATTTAGCGGAATTATCACCATTTTTTACCCAATTTTTTCCCAAATTTTTTTTCTATTTTTTGTATTCACCCAAATGTATTGTAAACACGTGTTTTAGATGTAAAATAATGTGAACTTAACGTTAAAAATATAAAAAGTATGATTAGTTTAATAGAAATGACTTAAGACGATATTTAGCGGATTCATCACCTGTATTTCAAAATTTTTTTACGACCTTTTATATTCACCCAAATGTATTGTAAAGACGTGTTTTAGATGTAAAATAATGTGAACTTAACGATAAAAATATAAAAAGTATGATTAGTCCAATACAAATGACTTTAAACGATATTTAGCGGAATTATCACCATTTTTTACCAAATTTTTTCCCAAATTTTTTTTCTATTTTTTGTATTCACCCAAATGTATTGTAAAGACGTGTTTTAGATGTAAAATAATGTGAACTTAACGATAAAAATATAAAAAGTATGATTAGTTCAATACAAATGACTTTAAACGATATTTAGCGGAATTATCACCATTTTTTACCAAATTTTTTTTCTATTTTTTGTATTCACCCAAATGTATTGTAAATACGTGTTTTAGATGTAAAATAATGTGAACTTAACGATAAAAATATAAAAAGTATGATTAGTTCAATACAAATGACTTTAAACGATATTTAGCGGAATTATCACCATTTTTTACCCAATTTATTCCCAAATTTTTTTTCTATTTTTTGTATTCACCCAAATGTATTGTAAACACGTGTTTTAGATGTAAAATAATGTGAACTTAACGTTAAAAATATAAAAAGTATGATTAGTTTAATAGAAATGACTTAAGACGATATTTAGCGGATTCATCACCTGTATTTCAAAATTTTTTTACGACCTTTTATATTCACCCAAATGTATTGTAAAGACGTGTTTTAGATGTAAAATAATGTGAACTTAACGATAAAAATATAAAAAGTATGATTAGTTCAATACAAATGACTTTAAACGATATTTAGCGGAATTATCACCATTTTTTACCTAATTTTTTCCCAAATTTTTTTTCTATTTTTTTTATTCACCCAAATGTATTGTAAATACGTGTTTTAGATGTAAAATAATGTGAACTTAACGATAAAAATATAAAAAGTATGATTAGTTCAATACAAATGACTTTAAACGATATTTAGCGGAATTATCACCATTTTTTACCCAATTTTTTTTCTATTTTTTGTATTCACCCAAATGTATTGTAAACACGTGTTTTAGATGTAAAATAATGTGAACTTAACGTTAAAAATATAAAAAGTATGATTAGTTTAATAGAAATGACTTAAGACGATATTTAGCGGATTCATCACCTGTATTTCAAAATTTTTTTACGACCTTTTATATTCACCCAAATGTATTGTAAAGACGTGTTTTAGATGTAAAATAATGTGAACTTAACGATAAAAATATAAAAAGTATGATTAGTTCAATACAAATGACTTTAAACGATATTTAGCGGAATTATCACCATTTTTTCCCAAATTTTTTTTCTATTTTTTGTATTCACCCAAATGTATTGTAAATACGTGTTTTAGATGTAAAATAATGTGAACTTAACGATAAAAATATAAAAAGTATGATTAGTTCAATACAAATGACTTTAAACGATATTTAGCGGAATTATCACCATTTTTTACCAAATTTTTTTTCTATTTTTTGTATTCACCCAAATGTATTGTAAACACGTGTTTTAGATGTAAAATAATGTGAACTTAACATTAAAAATATAAAAAGTATGATTAGTTTAATAGAAATGACTTAAGACGATATTTAGCGGATTCATCACCTGTATTTCAAAATTTTTTTACGACCTTTTATATTCACCCAAATGTATTGTAAATACGTGTTTTAGATGTATAATAATGTGAACTTAACGATAAAAATATAAAAAGTATGATTAGTTCAATACAAATGACTTTAAACGATATTTAGCGGAATTATCACCATCTTTTACCAAGTTTTTTCCCAAATTTTTTTTCTATTTTTTGTATTCACCCAAATGTATTGTAAATACGTGTTTTAGATGTAAAATAATGTGAACTTAACGATAAAAATATAAAAAGTATGATTAGTTCAATACAAATGACTTTAAACGATATTTAGCGGAATTATCACCATTTTTTACCCAATTTTTTCCCAAATTTTTTTTCTATTTTTTGTATTCACCCAAATGTATTGTAAACACGTGTTTTAGATGTAAAATAATGTGAACTTAACGTTAAAAATATAAAAAGTATGATTAGTTTAATAGAAATGACTTAAGACGATATTTAGCGGATTCATCACCTGTATATCAAAATTTTTTTACGACCTTTTATATTCACCCAAATGTATTGTAAAGACGTGTTTTAGATGTAAAATAATGTGAACTTAACGATAAAAATATAAAAAGTATGATTAGTTCAATACAAATGACTTTAAACGATATTTAGCGGAATTATCACCATTTTTTACCAAATTTTTTTTCTATTTTTTGTATTCACCCAAATGTATTGTAAATACGTGTTTTAGATGTAAAATAATGTGAACTTAACGATAAAAATATAAAAAGTATGATTAGTTCAATACAAATGACTTTAAACGATATTTAGCGGAATTATCACCATTTTTTACCAAATTTTTTCCCAAATTTTTTTTCTATTTTTTGTATTCACCCAAATGTATTGTAAATACGTGTTTTAGATGTAAAATAATGTGAACTTAACGATAAAAATATAAAAAGTATGATTAGTTCAATACAAATGACTTTAAACGATGTTTAGCGGAATTATCACCATTTTTTACCAAATTTTTTTTCTATTTTTTGTATTCACCCAAATGTATTGTAAACACGTGTTTTAGATGTAAAATAATGTGAACTTAACATTAAAAATATAAAAAGTATGATTAGTTTAATAGAATTGACTTAAGACGATATTTAGCGGATTCATCACCTGTATTTCAAAATTTTTTTACGACCTTTTATATTCACCCAAATGTATTGTAAATACGTGTTTTAGATGTATAATAATGTGAACTTAACGATAAAAATATAAAAAGTATGATTAGTTCAATACAAATGACTTTAAACGATATTTAGCGGAATTATCACCATCTTTTACCAAGTTTTTTCCCAAATTTTTTTTCTATTTTTTGTATTCACCCAAATGTATTGTAAATACGTGTTTTAGATGTAAAATAATGTGAACTTAACGATAAAAATATAAAAAGTATGATTAGTTCAATACAAATGACTTTAAACGATATTTAGCGGAATTATCACCATTTTTTACCCAATTTTTTCCCAAATTTTTTTTCTATTTTTTGTATTCACCCAAATGTATTGTAAACACGTGTTTTAGATGTAAAATAATGTGAACTTAACGTTAAAAATATAAAAAGTATGATTAGTTTAATAGAAATGACTTAAGACGATATTTAGCGGATTCATCACCTGTATATCAAAATTTTTTTACGACCTTTTATATTCACCCAAATGTATTGTAAAGACGTGTTTTAGATGTAAAATAATGTGAACTTAACGATAAAAATATAAAAAGTATGATTAGTTCAATACAAATGACTTTAAACGATATTTAGCGGAATTATCACCATTTTTTACCAAATTTTTTTTCTATTTTTTGTATTCACCCAAATGTATTGTAAATACGTGTTTTAGATGTAAAATAATGTGAACTTAACGATAAAAATATAAAAAGTATGATTAGTTCAATACAAATGACTTTAAACGATATTTAGCGGAATTATCACCATTTTTTACCCAATTTATTCCCAAATTTTTTTTCTATTTTTTGTATTCACCCAAATGTATTGTAAACACGTGTTTTAGATGTAAAATAATGTGAACTTAACGTTAAAAATATAAAAAGTATGATTAGTTTAATAGAAATGACTTAAGACGATATTTAGCGGATTCATCACCTGTATTTCAAAATTTTTTTACGACCTTTTATATTCACCCAAATGTATTGTAAAGACGTGTTTTAGATGTAAAATAATGTGAACTTAACGATAAAAATATAAAAAGTATGATTAGTTCAATACAAATGACTTTAAACGATGTTTAGCGGAATTATCACCATTTATTCCCAAATTTTTTTTCTATTTTTTGTATTCACCCAAATGTATTGTAAACACGTGTTTTAGATGTAAAATAATGTGAACTTAACGTTAAAAATATAAAAAGTATGATTAGTTTAATAGAAATGACTTAAGACGATATTTAGCGGATTCATCACCTGTATTTCAAAATTTTTTTACGACCTTTTATATTCACCCAAATGTATTGTAAAGACGTGTTTTAGATGTAAAATAATGTGAACTTAACGATAAAAATATAAAAAGTATGATTAGTTCAATACAAATGACTTTAAACGATATTTAGCGGAATTATCACCATTTTTTACCAAATTTTTTCCCAAATTTTTTTTCTATTTTTTGTATTCACCCAAATGTATTGTAAATACGTGTTTTAGATGTAAAATAATGTGAACTTAACGATAAAAATATAAAAAGTATGATTAGTTCAATACAAATGACTTTAAACGATGTTTAGCGGAATTATCACCATTTTTTACCAAATTTTTTTTCTATTTTTTGTATTCACCCAAATGTATTGTAAACACGTGTTTTAGATGTAAAATAATGTGAACTTAACATTAAAAATATAAAAAGTATGATTAGTTTAATAGAAATGACTTAAGACGATATTTAGCGGATTCATCACCTGTATTTCAAAATTTTTTTACGACCTTTTATATTCACCCAAATGTATTGTAAAGACGTGTTTTAGATGTAAAATAATGTGAACTTAACGATAAAAATATAAAAAGTATGATTAGTCCAATACAAATGACTTTAAACGATATTTAGCGGAATTATCACCATTTTTTACCAAATTTTTTCCCAAATTTTTTTTCTATTTTTTGTATTCACCCAAATGTATTATAAATACTTGTTTTAGATGTAAAATAATGTGAACTTAACGATCAAAATATAAAAAGTATGATTAGTTCAATACAAATGACTTTAAACGATATTTAGCGGAATTATCACCATTTTTTACCAAATTTTTTTTCTATTTTTTGTATTCACCCAAATGTATTGTAAACACGTGTTTTAGATGTAAAATAATGTGAACTTAACGTTAAAAATATAAAAAGTTTGATTAGTTTAATAGAAATGACTTAAGACGATATTTAGCGGATTCATCCCCTGTATTTCAAAATTTTTTTACGACCTTTTATATTCACCCAAATGTATTGTAAATACGTGTTTTAGATGTATAATAATGTGAACTTAACGATAAAAATATAAAAAGTATGATTAGTTCAATACAAATGACTTTAAACGATATTTAGCGGAATTATCACCATTTTTTACCAAATTTTTTCCCAAATTTTTTTTCTATTTATTGTATACACCCAAATGTATTGTAAATACGTGTTTTAGATGTAAAATAATGTGAACATAACGATAAAAATATAAAAAGTATGATTAGTTCAATACAAATGACTTTAAACGAAATTTAGCGGAATTATCACCATTTTTTACCCAATTTTTTCCCAAATTTTTTTTCTATTTTTTGTATTCACCCAAATGTATTGTAAACACGTGTTTTAGATGTAAAATAATGTGAACTTAACGTTAAAAATATAAAAAGTATGATTAGTTTAATAGAAATGACTTAAGACGATATTTTGCGGATTCATCACCTGTATTTCAAAATTTTTTTACGACCTTTTATATTCACCCAAATGTATTGTAAAGACGTGTTTTAGATGTAAAATTATGTGAACTTAACGATAAAAATATAAAAAGTATGATTAGTTCAATACAAATGACTTTAAACGATATTTAGCGGAATTATCACCATTTTTTACCAAATTTTTTCCCAAATTTTTTTTCTATTTTTTGTATTCACCCAAATGTATTGTAAATACGTGTTTTAGATGTAAAATAATGTGAACTTAACGATAAAAATATAAAAAGTATGATTAGTTCAATACAAATGACTTTAAACGATATTTAGCGGAATTATCACCATTTTTTACCCAATTTATTCCCAAATTTTTTTTCTATTTTTTGTATTCACCCAAATGTATTGTAAACACGTGTTTTAGATGTAAAATAATGTGAACTTAACGTTAAAAATATAAAAAGTATGATTAGTTTAATAGAAATGACTTAAGACGATATTTAGCGGATTCATCACCTGTATTTCAAAATTTTTTTACGACCTTTTATATTCACCCAAATGTATTGTAAATACGTGTTTTAGATGTATAATAATGTGAACTTAACGATAAAAATATAAAAAGTATGATTGGTTCAATACAAATGACTTTAAACGATGTTTAGCGGAATTATCACCATTTTTTACCAAATTTTTTTTCTATTTTTTGTATTCACCCAAATGTATTGTAAACACGTGTTTTAGATGTAAAATAATGTGAACTTAACGTTAAAAATATAAAAAGTATGATTAGTTTAATAGAAATGACTTAAGACGATATTTAGCGGATTCATCACCTGTATTTCAAAATTTTTTTACGACCTTTTATATTCACCCAAATGTATTGTAAAGACGTGTTTTAGATGTAAAATAATGTGAACTTAACGATAAAAATATAAAAAGTATGATTAGTTCAATACAAATGACTTTAAACGATATTTAGCGGAATTATCACCATTTTTTACCAAATTTTTTTCCCAAATTTTTTTTCTATTTTTTGTATTCACCCAAATGTATTGTAAATACGTGTTTTAGATGTAAAATAATGTGAACTTAACGATCAAAATATAAAAAGTATGATTAGTTCAATACAAATGACTTTAAACGATATTTAGCGGAATTATCACCATTTTTTACCAAATTTTTTTTCTATTTTTTGTATTCACCCAAATGTATTGTAAACACGTGTTTTAGATGTAAAATAATGTGAACTTAACATTAAAAATATAAAAAGTATGATTAGTTTAATAGAAATGACTTAAGACGATATTTAGCGGATTCATCACCTGTATTTCAAAATTTTTTTACGACCTTTTATATTCACCCAAATGTATTGTAAATACGTGTTTTAGATGTATAATAATGTGAACTTAACGATAAAAATATAAAAAGTATGATTAGTTCAATACAAATGACTTTAAACGATATTTAGCGGAATTATCACCATTTTTTACCAAATTTTTTTCCCAAATTTTTTTTCTATTTTTTGTATTCACCCAAATGTATTGTAAATACGTGTTTTAGATGTAAAATAATGTGAACTTAACGATCAAAATATAAAAAGTATGATTAGTTCAATACAAATGACTTTAAACGATATTTAGCGGAATTATCACCATTTTTTACCAAATTTTTTTTCTATTTTTTGTATTCACCCAAATGTATTGTAAACACGTGTTTTAGATGTAAAATAATGTGAACTTAACATTAAAAATATAAAAAGTATGATTAGTTTAATAGAAATGACTTAAGACGATATTTAGCGGATTCATCACCTGTATTTCAAAATTTTTTTACGACCTTTTATATTCACCCAAATGTATTGTAAATACGTGTTTTAGATGTATAATAATGTGAACTTAACGATAAAAATATAAAAAGTATGATTAGTTCAATACAAATGACTTTAAACGATATTTAGCGGAATTATCACCATCTTTTACCAAGTTTTTTCCCAAATTTTTTTTCTATTTTTTGTATTCACCCAAATGTATTGTAAATACGTGTTTTAGATGTAAAATAATGTGAACTTAACGATAAAAATATAAAAAGTATGATTAGTTCAATACAAATGACTTTAAACGATATTTAGCGGAATTATCACCATTTTTTACCCAATTTTTTCCCAAATTTTTTTTCTATTTTTTGTATTCACCCAAATGTATTGTAAACACGTGTTTTAGATGTAAAATAATGTGAACTTAACGTTAAAAATATAAAAAGTATGATTAGTTTAATAGAAATGACTTAAGACGATATTTAGCGGATTCATCACCTGTATATCAAAATTTTTTTACGACCTTTTATATTCACCCAAATGTATTGTAAAGACGTGTTTTAGATGTAAAATAATGTGAACTTAACGATAAAAATATAAAAAGTATGATTAGTTCAATACAAATGACTTTAAACGATATTTAGCGGAATTATCACCATTTTTTACCAAATTTTTTTTCTATTTTTTGTATTCACCCAAATGTATTGTAAATACGTGTTTTAGATGTAAAATAATGTGAACTTAACGATAAAAATATAAAAAGTATGATTAGTTCAATACAAATGACTTTAAACGATATTTAGCGGAATTATCACCATTTTTTACCCAATTTATTCCCAAATTTTTTTTCTATTTTTTGTATTCACCCAAATGTATTGTAAACACGTGTTTTAGATGTAAAATAATGTGAACTTAACGTTAAAAATATAAAAAGTATGATTAGTTTAATAGAAATGACTTAAGACGATATTTAGCGGATTCATCACCTGTATTTCAAAATTTTTTTACGACCTTTTATATTCACCCAAATGTATTGTAAAGACGTGTTTTAGATGTAAAATAATGTGAACTTAACGATAAAAATATAAAAAGTATGATTAGTTCAATACAAATGACTTTAAACGATGTTTAGCGGAATTATCACCATTTATTCCCAAATTTTTTTTCTATTTTTTGTATTCACCCAAATGTATTGTAAACACGTGTTTTAGATGTAAAATAATGTGAACTTAACGTTAAAAATATAAAAAGTATGATTAGTTTAATAGAAATGACTTAAGACGATATTTAGCGGATTCATCACCTGTATTTCAAAATTTTTTTACGACCTTTTATATTCACCCAAATGTATTGTAAAGACGTGTTTTAGATGTAAAATAATGTGAACTTAACGATAAAAATATAAAAAGTATGATTAGTTCAATACAAATGACTTTAAACGATATTTAGCGGAATTATCACCATTTTTTACCAAATTTTTTTTCTATTTTTTGTATTCACCCAAATGTATTGTAAATACGTGTTTTAGATGTAAAATAATGTGAACTTAACATTAAAAATATAAAAAGTATGATTAGTTTAATAGAAATGACTTAAGACGATATTTAGCGGATTCATCACCTGTATTTCAAAATTTTTTTACGACCTTTTATATTCACCCAAATGTATTGTAAAGACGTGTTTTAGATGTAAAATTATGTGAACTTAACGATAAAAATATAAAAAGTATGATTAGTTCAATACAAATGACTTTAAACGATATTTAGCGGAATTATCACCATTTTTTACCAAATTTTTTCCCAAATTTTTTTTCTATTTTTTGTATTCACCCAAATGTATTGTAAATACGTGTTTTAGATGTAAAATAATGTGAACTTAACGATCAAAATATAAAAAGTATGATTAGTTCAATACAAATGACTTTAAACGATATTTAGCGGAATTATCACCATTTTTTACCCAATTTTTTCCCAAATTTTTTTTCTATTTTTTGTATTCACCCAAATGTATTGTAAACACGTGTTTTAGATGTAAAATAATGTGAACTTAACGTTAAAAATATAAAAAGTATGATTAGTTTAATAGAAATGACTTAAGACGATATTTAGCGGATTCATCACCTGTATTTCAAAATTTTTTTACGACCTTTTATATTCACCCAAATGTATTGTAAAGACGTGTTTTAGATGTAAAATAATGTGAACTTAACGATAAAAATATAAAAAGTATGATTAGTTCAATACAAATGACTTTAAACGATATTTAGCGGAATTATCACCATTTTTTACCAAATTTTTTCCCAAATTTTTTTTCTATTTTTTGTATTCACCCAAATGTATTGTAAATACGTGTTTTAGATGTAAAATAATGTGAACTTAACGATAAAAATATAAAAAGTATGATTAGTTCAATACAAATGACTTTAAACGATGTTTAGCGGAATTATCACCATTTTTTACCAAATTTTTTTTCTATTTTTTGTATTCACCCAAATGTATTGTAAACACGTGTTTTAGATGTAAAATAATGTGAACTTAACATTAAAAATATAAAAAGTATGATTAGTTTAATAGAATTGACTTAAGACGATATTTAGCGGATTCATCACCTGTATTTCAAAATTTTTTTACGACCTTTTATATTCACCCAAATGTATTGTAAATACGTGTTTTAGATGTATAATAATGTGAACTTAACGATAAAAATATAAAAAGTATGATTAGTTCAATACAAATGACTTTAAACGATATTTAGCGGAATTATCACCATCTTTTACCAAGTTTTTTCCCAAATTTTTTTTCTATTTTTTGTATTCACCCAAATGTATTGTAAATACGTGTTTTAGATGTAAAATAATGTGAACTTAACGATAAAAATATAAAAAGTATGATTAGTTCAATACAAATGACTTTAAACGATATTTAGCGGAATTATCACCATTTTTTACCCAATTTTTTCCCAAATTTTTTTTCTATTTTTTGTATTCACCCAAATGTATTGTAAACACGTGTTTTAGATGTAAAATAATGTGAACTTAACGTTAAAAATATAAAAAGTATGATTAGTTTAATAGAAATGACTTAAGACGATATTTAGCGGATTCATCACCTGTATATCAAAATTTTTTTACGACCTTTTATATTCACCCAAATGTATTGTAAAGACGTGTTTTAGATGTAAAATAATGTGAACTTAACGATAAAAATATAAAAAGTATGATTAGTTCAATACAAATGACTTTAAACGATATTTAGCGGAATTATCACCATTTTTTACCAAATTTTTTTTCTATTTTTTGTATTCACCCAAATGTATTGTAAATACGTGTTTTAGATGTAAAATAATGTGAACTTAACGATAAAAATATAAAAAGTATGATTAGTTCAATACAAATGACTTTAAACGATATTTAGCGGAATTATCACCATTTTTTACCCAATTTATTCCCAAATTTTTTTTCTATTTTTTGTATTCACCCAAATGTATTGTAAACACGTGTTTTAGATGTAAAATAATGTGAACTTAACGTTAAAAATATAAAAAGTATGATTAGTTTAATAGAAATGACTTAAGACGATATTTAGCGGATTCATCACCTGCATTTCAAAATTTTTTTACGACCTTTTATATTCACCCAAATGTATTGTAAAGACGTGTTTTAGATGTAAAATAATGTGAACTTAACGATAAAAATATAAAAAGTATGATTAGTTCAATACAAATGACTTTAAACGATGTTTAGCGGAATTATCACCATTTATTCCCAAATTTTTTTTCTATTTTTTGTATTCACCCAAATGTATTGTAAACACGTGTTTTAGATGTAAAATAATGTGAACTTAACGTTAAAAATATAAAAAGTATGATTAGTTTAATAGAAATGACTTAAGACGATATTTAGCGGATTCATCACCTGTATTTCAAAATTTTTTTACGACCTTTTATATTCACCCAAATGTATTGTAAAGACGTGTTTTAGATGTAAAATAATGTGAACTTAACGATAAAAATATAAAAAGTATGATTAGTTCAATACAAATGACTTTAAACGATATTTAGCGGAATTATCACCATTTTTTACCAAATTTTTTCCCAAATTTTTTTTCTATTTTTTGTATTCACCCAAATGTATTGTAAATACGTGTTTTAGATGTAAAATAATGTGAACTTAACGATAAAAATATAAAAAGTATGATTAGTTCAATACAAATGACTTTAAACGATGTTTAGCGGAATTATCACCATTTTTTACCAAATTTTTTTTCTATTTTTTGTATTCACCCAAATGTATTGTAAACACGTGTTTTAGATGTAAAATAATGTGAACTTAACATTAAAAATATAAAAAGTATGATTAGTTTAATAGAAATGACTTAAGACGATATTTAGCGGATTCATCACCTGTATTTCAAAATTTTTTTACGACCTTTTATATTCACCCAAATGTATTGTAAATACGTGTTTTAGATGTATAATAATGTGAACTTAACGATAAAAATATAAAAAGTATGATTAGTTCAATACAAATGACTTTAGACGATATTTAGCGGAATTATCACCATCTTTTACCAAGTTTTTTCCCAAATTTTTTTTCTATTTTTTGTATTCACCCAAATGTATTGTAAATACGTGTTTTAGATGTAAAATAATGTGAACTTAACGATAAAAATATAAAAAGTATGATTAGTTCAATACAAATGACTTTAAACGATATTTAGCGGAATTATCACCATTTTTTACCCAATTTTTTCCCAAATTTTTTTTCTATTTTTTGTATTCACCCAAATGTATTGTAAACACGTGTTTTAGATGTAAAATAATGTGAACTTAACGTTAAAAATATAAAAAGTATGATTAGTTTAATAGAAATGACTTAAGACGATATTTAGCGGATTCATCACCTGTATATCAAAATTTTTTTACGACCTTTTATATTCACCCAAATGTATTGTAAAGACGTGTTTTAGATGTAAAATAATGTGAACTTAACGATAAAAATATAAAAAGTATGATTAGTTCAATACAAATGACTTTAAACGATATTTAGCGGAATTATCACCATTTTTTACCAAATTTTTTTTCTATTTTTTGTATTCACCCAAATGTATTGTAAATACGTGTTTTAGATGTAAAATAATGTGAACTTAACGATAAAAATATAAAAAGTATGATTAGTTCAATACAAATGACTTTAAACGATATTTAGCGGAATTATCACCATTTTTTACCCAATTTATTCCCAAATTTTTTTTCTATTTTTTGTATTCACCCAAATGTATTGTAAACACGTGTTTTAGATGTAAAATAATGTGAACTTAACGTTAAAAATATAAAAAGTATGATTAGTTTAATAGAAATGACTTAAGACGATATTTAGCGGATTCATCACCTGTATTTCAAAATTTTTTTACGACCTTTTATATTCACCCAAATGTATTGTAAAGACGTGTTTTAGATGTAAAATAATGTGAACTTAACGATAAAAATATAAAAAGTATGATTAGTTCAATACAAATGACTTTAAACGATGTTTAGCGGAATTATCACCATTTATTCCCAAATTTTTTTTCTATTTTTTGTATTCACCCAAATGTATTGTAAACACGTGTTTTAGATGTAAAATAATGTGAACTTAACGTTAAAAATATAAAAAGTATGATTAGTTTAATAGAAATGACTTAAGACGATATTTAGCGGATTCATCACCTGTATTTCAAAATTTTTTTACGACCTTTTATATTCACCCAAATGTATTGTAAAGACGTGTTTTAGATGTAAAATAATGTGAACTTAACGATAAAAATATAAAAAGTATGATTAGTTCAATACAAATGACTTTAAACGATATTTAGCGGAATTATCACCATTTTTTACCAAATTTTTTTTCTATTTTTTGTATTCACCCAAATGTATTGTAAATACGTGTTTTAGATGTAAAATAATGTGAACTTAACATTAAAAATATAAAAAGTATGATTAGTTTAATAGAAATGACTTAAGACGATATTTAGCGGATTCATCACCTGTATTTCAAAATTTTTTTACGACCTTTTATATTCACCCAAATGTATTGTAAAGACGTGTTTTAGATGTAAAATTATGTGAACTTAACGATAAAAATATAAAAAGTATGATTAGTTCAATACAAATGACTTTAAACGATATTTAGCGGAATTATCACCATTTTTTACCAAATTTTTTCCCAAATTTTTTTTCTATTTTTTGTATTCACCCAAATGTATTGTAAATACGTGTTTTAGATGTAAAATAATGTGAACTTAACGATCAAAATATAAAAAGTATGATTAGTTCAATACAAATGACTTTAAACGATATTTAGCGGAATTATCACCATTTTTTACCCAATTTTTTCCCAAATTTTTTTTCTATTTTTTGTATTCACCCAAATGTATTGTAAACACGTGTTTTAGATGTAAAATAATGTGAACTTAACGTTAAAAATATAAAAAGTATGATTAGTTTAATAGAAATGACTTAAGACGATATTTAGCGGATTCATCACCTGTATTTCAAAATTTTTTTACGACCTTTTATATTCACCCAAATGTATTGTAAAGACGTGTTTTAGATGTAAAATAATGTGAACTTAACGATAAAAATATAAAAAGTATGATTAGTTCAATACAAATGACTTTAAACGATATTTAGCGGAATTATCACCATTTTTTACCAAATTTTTTCCCAAATTTTTTTTCTATTTTTTGTATTCACCCAAATGTATTGTAAATACGTGTTTTAGATGTAAAATAATGTGAACTTAACGATAAAAATATAAAAAGTATGATTAGTTCAATACAAATGACTTTAAACGATGTTTAGCGGAATTATCACCATTTTTTACCAAATTTTTTTTCTATTTTTTGTATTCACCCAAATGTATTGTAAACACGTGTTTTAGATGTAAAATAATGTGAACTTAACATTAAAAATATAAAAAGTATGATTAGTTTAATAGAATTGACTTAAGACGATATTTAGCGGATTCATCACCTGTATTTCAAAATTTTTTTACGACCTTTTATATTCACCCAAATGTATTGTAAATACGTGTTTTAGATGTATAATAATGTGAACTTAACGATAAAAATATAAAAAGTATGATTAGTTCAATACAAATGACTTTAAACGATATTTAGCGGAATTATCACCATCTTTTACCAAGTTTTTTCCCAAATTTTTTTTCTATTTTTTGTATTCACCCAAATGTATTGTAAATACGTGTTTTAGATGTAAAATAATGTGAACTTAACGATAAAAATATAAAAAGTATGATTAGTTCAATACAAATGACTTTAAACGATATTTAGCGGAATTATCACCATTTTTTACCCAATTTTTTCCCAAATTTTTTTTCTATTTTTTGTATTCACCCAAATGTATTGTAAACACGTGTTTTAGATGTAAAATAATGTGAACTTAACGTTAAAAATATAAAAAGTATGATTAGTTTAATAGAAATGACTTAAGACGATATTTAGCGGATTCATCACCTGTATATCAAAATTTTTTTACGACCTTTTATATTCACCCAAATGTATTGTAAAGACGTGTTTTAGATGTAAAATAATGTGAACTTAACGATAAAAATATAAAAAGTATGATTAGTTCAATACAAATGACTTTAAACGATATTTAGCGGAATTATCACCATTTTTTACCAAATTTTTTTTCTATTTTTTGTATTCACCCAAATGTATTGTAAATACGTGTTTTAGATGTAAAATAATGTGAACTTAACGATAAAAATATAAAAAGTATGATTAGTTCAATACAAATGACTTTAAACGATATTTAGCGGAATTATCACCATTTTTTACCCAATTTATTCCCAAATTTTTTTTCTATTTTTTGTATTCACCCAAATGTATTGTAAACACGTGTTTTAGATGTAAAATAATGTGAACTTAACGTTAAAAATATAAAAAGTATGATTAGTTTAATAGAAATGACTTAAGACGATATTTAGCGGATTCATCACCTGTATTTCAAAATTTTTTTACGACCTTTTATATTCACCCAAATGTATTGTAAAGACGTGTTTTAGATGTAAAATAATGTGAACTTAACGATAAAAATATAAAAAGTATGATTAGTTCAATACAAATGACTTTAAACGATGTTTAGCGGAATTATCACCATTTATTCCCAAATTTTTTTTCTATTTTTTGTATTCACCCAAATGTATTGTAAACACGTGTTTTAGATGTAAAATAATGTGAACTTAACGTTAAAAATATAAAAAGTATGATTAGTTTAATAGAAATGACTTAAGACGATATTTAGCGGATTCATCACCTGTATTTCAAAATTTTTTTACGACCTTTTATATTCACCCAAATGTATTGTAAAGACGTGTTTTAGATGTAAAATAATGTGAACTTAACGATAAAAATATAAAAAGTATGATTAGTTCAATACAAATGACTTTAAACGATATTTAGCGGAATTATCACCATTTTTTACCAAATTTTTTCCCAAATTTTTTTTCTATTTTTTGTATTCACCCAAATGTATTGTAAATACGTGTTTTAGATGTAAAATAATGTGAACTTAACGATAAAAATATAAAAAGTATGATTAGTTCAATACAAATGACTTTAAACGATGTTTAGCGGAATTATCACCATTTTTTACCAAATTTTTTTTCTATTTTTTGTATTCACCCAAATGTATTGTAAACACGTGTTTTAGATGTAAAATAATGTGAACTTAACATTAAAAATATAAAAAGTATGATTAGTTTAATAGAAATGACTTAAGACGATATTTAGCGGATTCATCACCTGTATTTCAAAATTTTTTTACGACCTTTTATATTCACCCAAATGTATTGTAAATACGTGTTTTAGATGTATAATAATGTGAACTTAACGATAAAAATATAAAAAGTATGATTAGTTCAATACAAATGACTTTAAACGATATTTAGCGGAATTATCACCATCTTTTACCAAGTTTTTTCCCAAATTTTTTTTCTATTTTTTGTATTCACCCAAATGTATTGTAAATACGTGTTTTAGATGTAAAATAATGTGAACTTAACGATAAAAATATAAAAAGTATGATTAGTTCAATACAAATGACTTTAAACGATATTTAGCGGAATTATCACCATTTTTTACCCAATTTTTTCCCAAATTTTTTTTCTATTTTTTGTATTCACCCAAATGTATTGTAAACACGTGTTTTAGATGTAAAATAATGTGAACTTAACGTTAAAAATATAAAAAGTATGATTAGTTTAATAGAAATGACTTAAGACGATATTTAGCGGATTCATCACCTGTATATCAAAATTTTTTTACGACCTTTTATATTCACCCAAATGTATTGTAAAGACGTGTTTTAGATGTAAAATAATGTGAACTTAACGATAAAAATATAAAAAGTATGATTAGTTCAATACAAATGACTTTAAACGATATTTAGCGGAATTATCACCATTTTTTACCAAATTTTTTTTCTATTTTTTGTATTCACCCAAATGTATTGTAAATACGTGTTTTAGATGTAAAATAATGTGAACTTAACGATAAAAATATAAAAAGTATGATTAGTTCAATACAAATGACTTTAAACGATATTTAGCGGAATTATCACCATTTTTTACCCAATTTATTCCCAAATTTTTTTTCTATTTTTTGTATTCACCCAAATGTATTGTAAACACGTGTTTTAGATGTAAAATAATGTGAACTTAACGTTAAAAATATAAAAAGTATGATTAGTTTAATAGAAATGACTTAAGACGATATTTAGCGGATTCATCACCTGTATTTCAAAATTTTTTTACGACCTTTTATATTCACCCAAATGTATTGTAAAGACGTGTTTTAGATGTAAAATAATGTGAACTTAACGATAAAAATATAAAAAGTATGATTAGTTCAATACAAATGACTTTAAACGATGTTTAGCGGAATTATCACCATTTATTCCCAAATTTTTTTTCTATTTTTTGTATTCACCCAAATGTATTGTAAACACGTGTTTTAGATGTAAAATAATGTGAACTTAACGTTAAAAATATAAAAAGTATGATTAGTTTAATAGAAATGACTTAAGACGATATTTAGCGGATTCATCACCTGTATTTCAAAATTTTTTTACGACCTTTTATATTCACCCAAATGTATTGTAAAGACGTGTTTTAGATGTAAAATAATGTGAACTTAACGATAAAAATATAAAAAGTATGATTAGTTCAATACAAATGACTTTAAACGATATTTAGCGGAATTATCACCATTTTTTACCAAATTTTTTTTCTATTTTTTGTATTCACCCAAATGTATTGTAAATACGTGTTTTAGATGTAAAATAATGTGAACTTAACATTAAAAATATAAAAAGTATGATTAGTTTAATAGAAATGACTTAAGACGATATTTAGCGGATTCATCACCTGTATTTCAAAATTTTTTTACGACCTTTTATATTCACCCAAATGTATTGTAAAGACGTGTTTTAGATGTAAAATTATGTGAACTTAACGATAAAAATATAAAAAGTATGATTAGTTCAATACAAATGACTTTAAACGATATTTAGCGGAATTATCACCATTTTTTACCAAATTTTTTCCCAAATTTTTTTTCTATTTTTTGTATTCACCCAAATGTATTGTAAATACGTGTTTTAGATGTAAAATAATGTGAACTTAACGTTAAAAATATAAAAAGTATGATTAGTTTAATAGAAATGACTTAAGACGATATTTAGCGGATTCATCACCTGTATTTCAAAATTTTTTTACGACCTTTTATATTCACCCAAATGTATTGTAAAGACGTGTTTTAGATGTAAAATAATGTGAACTTAACGATAAAAATATAAAAAGTATGATTAGTTCAATACAAATGACTTTAAACGATATTTAGCGGAATTATCACCATTTTTTACCAAATTTTTTTTCTATTTTTTGTATTCACCCAAATGTATTGTAAATACGTGTTTTAGATGTAAAATAATGTGAACTTAACATTAAAAATATAAAAAGTATGATTAGTTTAATAGAAATGACTTAAGACGATATTTAGCGGATTCATCACCTGTATTTCAAAATTTTTTTACGACCTTTTATATTCACCCAAATGTATTGTAAATACGTGTTTTAGATGTATAATAATGTGAACTTAACGATCAAAATATAAAAAGTATGATTAGTTCAATACAAATGACTTTAAACGATATTTAGCGGAATTATCACCATTTTTTACCAAGTTTTTTCCCAAATTTTTTTTCTATTTTTTGTATTCACCCAAATGTATTGTAAATACGTGTTTTAGATGTAAAATAATGTGAACTTAACGATAAAAATATAAAAAGTATGATTAGTTCAATACAAATGACTTTAAACGATATTTAGCGGAATTATCACCATTTTTTACCCAATTTATTCCCAAATTTTTTTTCTATTTTTTGTATTCACCCAAATGTATTGTAAACACGTGTTTTAGATGTAAAATAATGTGAACTTAACGTTAAAAATATAAAAAGTATGATTAGTTTAATAGAAATGACTTAAGACGATATTTAGCGGATTCATCACCTGTATTTCAAAATTTTTTTACGACCTTTTATATTCACCCAAATGTATTGTAAAGACGTGTTTTAGATGTAAAATAATGTGAACTTAACGATAAAAATATAAAAAGTATGATTAGTTCAATACAAATGACTTTAAACGATATTTAGCGGAATTATCACCATTTTTTACCAAATTTTTTCCCAAATTTTTTTTCTATTTTTTGTATTCACCCAAATGTATTGTAAATACGTGTTTTAGATGTAAAATAATGTGAACTTAACATTAAAAATATAAAAAGTATGATTAGTTTAATAGAAATGACTTAAGACGATATTTAGCGGATTCATCACCTGTATTTCAAAATTTTTTTACGACCTTTTATATTCACCCAAATGTATTGTAAAGACGTGTTTTAGATGTAAAATAATGTGAACTTAACGATAAAAATATAAAAAGTATGATTAGTTCAATACAAATGACTTTAAACGATATTTAGCGGAATTATCACCATTTTTTACCAAATTTTTTCCCAAATTTTTTTTCTATTTTTTGTATTCACCCAAATGTATTGTAAATACGTGTTTTAGATGTAAAATAATGTGAACTTAACATTAAAAATATAAAAAGTATGATTAGTTTAATAGAAATGACTTAAGACGATATTTAGCGGATTCATCACCTGTATTTCAAAATTTTTTTACGACCTTTTATATTCACCCAAATGTATTGTAAAGACGTGTTTTAGATGTAAAATAATGTGAACTTAACGATAAAAATATAAAAAGTATGATTAGTTCAATACAAATGACTTTAAACGATGTTTAGCGGAATTATCACCATTTATTCCCAAATTTTTTTTCTATTTTTTGTATTCACCCAAATGTATTGTAAACACGTGTTTTAGATGTAAAATAATGTGAACTTAACGTTAAAAATATAAAAAGTATGATTAGTTTAATAGAAATGACTTAAGACGATATTTAGCGGATTCATCACCTGTATTTCAAAATTTTTTTACGACCTTTTATATTCACCCAAATGTATTGTAAAGACGTGTTTTAGATGTAAAATAATGTGAACTTAACGATAAAAATATAAAAAGTATGATTAGTTCAATACAAATGACTTTAAACGATATTTAGCGGAATTATCACCATTTTTTACCAAATTTTTTCCCAAATTTTTTTTCTATTTTTTGTATTCACCCAAATGTATTGTAAATACGTGTTTTAGATGTAAAATAATGTGAACTTAACATTAAAAATATAAAAAGTATGATTAGTTTAATAGAAATGACTTAAGACGATATTTAGCGGATTCATCACCTGTATTTCAAAATTTTTTTACGACCTTTTATATTCACCCAAATGTATTGTAAAGACGTGTTTTAGATGTAAAATTATGTGAACTTAACGATAAAAATATAAAAAGTATGATTAGTTCAATACAAATGACTTTAAACGATATTTAGCGGAATTATCACCATTTTTTACCAAATTTTTTCCCAAATTTTTTTTCTATTTTTTGTATTCACCCAAATGTATTGTAAATACGTGTTTTAGATGTAAAATAATGTGAACTTAACGATCAAAATATAAAAAGTATGATTAGTTCAATACAAATGACTTTAAACGATATTTAGCGGAATTATCACCATTTTTTACCCAATTTTTTCCCAAATTTTTTTTCTATTTTTTGTATTCACCCAAATGTATTGTAAATACGTGTTTTAGATGTAAAATAATGTGAACTTAACGTTAAAAATATAAAAAGTATGATTAGTTTAATAGAAATGACTTAAGACGATATTTAGCGGATTCATCACCTGTATTTCAAAATTTTTTTACGACCTTTTATATTCACCCAAATGTATTGTAAATACGTGTTTTAGATGTATAATAATGTGAACTTAACGATAAAAATATAAAAAGTATGATTAGTTCAATACAAATGACTTTAAACGATATTTAGCGGAATTATCACCATTTTTTACCAAGTTTTTTCCCAAATTTTTTTTCTATTTTTTGGATTCACCCAAATGTATTGTAAATACGTGTTTTAGATGTAAAATAATGTGAACTTAACGATAAAAATATAAAAAGTATGATTAGTTCAATACAAATGACTTTAAACGATATTTAGCGGATTCATCACCTGTATTTCAAAATTTTTTACGACCTTTTATATTCACCCAAATGTATTGTAAAGACGTGTTTTAGATGTAAAATTATGTGAACTTAACGATAAAAATATAAAAAGTATGATTAGTTCAATACAAATGACTTTAAACGATATTTAGCGGAATTATCACCATTTTTTACCAAATTTTTTCCCAAATTTTTTTTCTATTTTTTGTATTCACCCAAATGTATTGTAAATACGTGTTTTAGATGTAAAATAATGTGAACTTAACGATCAAAATATAAAAAGTATGATTAGTTCAATACAAATGACTTTAAACGATATTTAGCGGAATTATCACCATTTTTTACCCAATTTTTTCCCAAATTTTTTTTCTATTTTTTGTATTCACCCAAATGTATTGTAAATACGTGTTTTAGATGTAAAATAATGTGAACTTAACATTAAAAATATAAAAAGTATGATTAGTTTAATAGAAATGACTTAAGACGATATTTAGCGGATTCATCACCTGTATTTCAAAATTTTTTTACGACCTTTTATATTCACCCAAATGTATTGTAAAGACGTGTTTTAGATGTAAAATAATGTGAACTTAACGATAAAAATATAAAAAGTATGATTAGTTCAATACAAATGACTTTAAACGATATTTAGCGGAATTATCACCATTTTTTACCAAATTTTTTCCCAAATTTTTTTTCTATTTTTTGTATTCACCCAAATGTATTGTAAATACGTGTTTTAGATGTAAAATAATGTGAACTTAACATTAAAAATATAAAAAGTATGATTAGTTTAATAGAAATGACTTAAGACGATATTTAGCGGATTCATCACCTGTATTTCAAAATTTTTTTACGACCTTTTATATTCACCCAAATGTATTGTAAAGACGTGTTTTAGATGTAAAATAATGTGAACTTAACGATAAAAATATAAAAAGTATGATTAGTTCAATACAAATGACTTTAAACGATATTTAGCGGAATTATCACCATTTTTTACCAAATTTTTTCCCAAATTTTTTTTCTATTTTTTGTATTCACCCAAATGTATTGTAAATACGTGTTTTAGATGTAAAATAATGTGAACTTAACATTAAAAATATAAAAAGTATGATTAGTTTAATAGAAATGACTTAAGACGATATTTAGCGGATTCATCACCTGTATTTCAAAATTTTTTTACGACCTTTTATATTCACCCAAATGTATTGTAAAGACGTGTTTTAGATGTAAAATTATGTGAACTTAACGATAAAAATATAAAAAGTATGATTAGTTCAATACAAATGACTTTAAACGATATTTAGCGGAATTATCACCATTTTTTACCAAATTTTTTCCCAAATTTTTTTTCTATTTTTTGTATTCACCCAAATGTATTGTAAATACGTGTTTTAGATGTAAAATAATGTGAACTTAACGATCAAAATATAAAAAGTATGATTAGTTCAATACAAATGACTTTAAACGATATTTAGCGGAATTATCACCATTTTTTACCCAATTTTTTCCCAAATTTTTTTTCTATTTTTTGTATTCACCCAAATGTATTGTAAATACGTGTTTTAGATGTAAAATAATGTGAACTTAACGTTAAAAATATAAAAAGTATGATTAGTTTAATAGAAATGACTTAAGACGATATTTAGCGGATTCATCACCTGTATTTCAAAATTTTTTTACGACCTTTTATATTCACCCAAATGTATTGTAAATACGTGTTTTAGATGTATAATAATGTGAACTTAACGATAAAAATATAAAAAGTATGATTAGTTCAATACAAATGACTTTAAACGATATTTAGCGGAATTATCACCATTTTTTACCAAGTTTTTTCCCAAATTTTTTTTCTATTTTTTGTATTCACCCAAATGTATTGTAAATACGTGTTTTAGATGTAAAATAATGTGAACTTAACGATAAAAATATAAAAAGTATGATTAGTTCAATACAAATGACTTAAGACGATATTTAGCGGATTCATCACCTGTATTTCAAAATTTTTTTACGACCTTTTATATTCACCCAAATGTATTGTAAATACGTGTTTTAGATGTATAATAATGTGAACTTAACGATAAAAATATAAAAAGTATGATTAGTTCAATACAAATGACTTTAAACGATATTTAGCGGAATTATCACCATTTTTTACCAAGTTTTTTCCCAAATTTTTTTTCTATTTTTTGTATTCACCCAAATGTATTGTAAATACGTGTTTTAGATGTAAAATAATGTGAACTTAACGATAAAAATATAAAAAGTATGATTAGTTCAATACAAATGACTTTAAACGATATTTAGCGGAATTATCACCATTTTTTACCCAATTTTTTCCCAAATTTTTTTTCTATTTTTTGTATTCACCCAAATGTATTTTAAACACGTGTTTTAGATGTAAAATAATGTGAACTTAACGTTAAAAATATAAAAAGTATGATTAGTTTAATAGAAATGACTTAAGACGATATTTAGCGGATTCATCACCTGTATTTCAAAATTTTTTTACGACCTTTTATATTCACCCAAATGTATTGTAAAGACGTGTTTTAGATGTAAAATAATGTGAACTTAACGATAAAAATATAAAAAGTATGATTAGTTCAATACAAATGACTTTAAACGATATTTCGCGGAATTATCACCATTTTTTCCCAAATTTTTTTTCTATTTTTTGTATTCACCCAAATGTATTGTAAATACGTGTTTTAGATGTAAAATAATGTGAACTTAACGATAAAAATATAAAAAGTATGATTAGTTCAATACAAATGACTTTAAACGATATTTAGCGGAATTATCACCATTTTTTACCCAATTTTTTCCCAAATTTTTTTTCTATTTTTTGTATTCACCCAAATGTATTGTAAACACGTGTTTTAGATGTAAAATAATGTGAACTTAACGTTAAAAATATAAAAAGTATGATTAGTTTAATAGAAATGACTTAAGACGATATTTAGCGGATTCATCACCTGTATTTCAAAATTTTTTTACGACCTTTTATATTCACCCAAATGTATTGTAAAGACGTGTTTTAGATGTAAAATAATGTGAACTTAACGATAAAAATATAAAAAGTATGATTAGTTCAATACAAATGACTTTAAACGATATTTAGCGGAATTATCACCATTTTTTACCAAATTTTTTTTCTATTTTTTGTATTCACCCAAATGTATTGTAAATACGTGTTTTAGATGTAAAATAATGTGAACTTAACGATAAAAATATAAAAAGTATGATTAGTTCAATACAAATGACTTTAAACTATATTTAGCGGAATTATCACCATTTTTTACCCAATTTATTCCCAAATTTTTTTTCTATTTTTTGTATTCACCCAAATGTATTGTAAACACGTGTTTTAGATGTAAAATAATGTGAACTTAACGTTAAAAATATAAAAAGTATGATTAGTTTAATAGAAATGACTTAAGACGATATTTAGCGGATTCATCACCTGTATTTCAAAATTTTTTTACGACCTTTTATATTCACCCAAATGTATTGTAAAGACGTGTTTTAGATGTAAAATAATGTGAACTTAACGATAAAAATATAAAAAGTATGATTAGTTCAATACAAATGACTTTAAACGATATTTCGCGGAATTATCACCATTTTTTCCCAAATTTTTTTTCTATTTTTTGTATTCACCCAAATGTATTGTAAATACGTGTTTTAGATGTAAAATAATGTGAACTTAACGATAAAAATATAAAAAGTATGATTAGTTCAATACAAATGACTTTAAACGATATTTAGCGGAATTATCACCATTTTTTACCCAATTTTTTCCCAAATTTTTTTTCTATTTTTTGTATTCACCCAAATGTATTGTAAACACGTGTTTTAGATGTAAAATAATGTGAACTTAACGTTAAAAATATAAAAAGTATGATTAGTTTAATAGAAATGACTTAAGACGATATTTAGCGGATTCATCACCTGTATTTCAAAATTTTTTTACGACCTTTTATATTCACCCAAATGTATTGTAAAGACGTGTTTTAGATGTAAAATAATGTGAACTTAACGATAAAAATATAAAAAGTATGATTAGTTCAATACAAATGACTTTAAACGATATTTAGCGGAATTATCACCATTTTTTACCAAATTTTTTTTCTATTTTTTGTATTCACCCAAATGTATTGTAAATACGTGTTTTAGATGTAAAATAATGTGAACTTAACGATAAAAATATAAAAAGTATGATTAGTTCAATACAAATGACTTTAAACTATATTTAGCGGAATTATCACCATTTTTTACCCAATTTATTCCCAAATTTTTTTTCTATTTTTTGTATTCACCCAAATGTATTGTAAACACGTGTTTTAGATGTAAAATAATGTGAACTTAACGTTAAAAATATAAAAAGTATGATTAGTTTAATAGAAATGACTTAAGACGATATTTAGCGGATTCATCACCTGTATTTCAAAATTTTTTTACGACCTTTTATATTCACCCAAATGTATTGTAAAGACGTGTTTTAGATGTAAAATAATGTGAACTTAACGATAAAAATATAAAAAGTATGATTAGTTCAATACAAATGACTTTAAACGATGTTTAGCGGAATTATCACCATTTATTCCCAAATTTTTTTTCTATTTTTTGTATTCACCCAAATGTATTGTAAACACGTGTTTTAGATGTAAAATAATATGAACTTAACGTTAAAAATATAAAAAGTATGATTAGTTTAATAGAAATGACTTAAGACGATATTTAGCGGATTCATCACCTGTATTTCAAAATTTTTTTACGACCTTTTATATTCACCCAAATGTATTGTAAAGACGTGTTTTAGATGTAAAATAATGTGAACTTAACGATAAAAATATAAAAAGTATGATTAGTTCAATACAAATGACTTTAAACGATATTTAGCGGAATTATCACCATTTTTTACCAAATTTTTTCCCAAATTTTTTTTCTATTTTTTGTATTCACCCAAATGTATTGTAAATACGTGTTTTAGATGTAAAATAATGTGAACTTAACATTAAAAATATAAAAAGTATGATTAGTTTAATAGAAATGACTTAAGACGATATTTAGCGGATTCATCACCTGTATTTCAAAATTTTTTTACGACCTTTTATATTCACCCAAATGTATTGTAAAGACGTGTTTTAGATGTAAAATTATGTGAACTTAACGATAAAAATATAAAAAGTATGATTAGTTCAATACAAATGACTTTAAACGATATTTAGCGGAATTATCACCATTTTTTACCAAATTTTTTCCCAAATTTTTTTTCTATTTTTTGTATTCACCCAAATGTATTGTAAATACGTGTTTTAGATGTAAAATAATGTGAACTTAACGATCAAAATATAAAAAGTATGATTAGTTCAATACAAATGACTTTAAACGATATTTAGCGGAATTATCACCATTTTTTACCCAATTTTTTCCCAAATTTTTTTTCTATTTTTTGTATTCACCCAAATGTATTGTAAATACGTGTTTTAGATGTAAAATAATGTGAACTTAACGTTAAAAATATAAAAAGTATGATTAGTTTAATAGAAATGACTTAAGACGATATTTAGCGGATTCATCACCTGTATTTCAAAATTTTTTTACGACCTTTTATATTCACCCAAATGTATTGTAAATACGTGTTTTAGATGTATAATAATGTGAACTTAACGATAAAAATATAAAAAGTATGATTAGTTCAATACAAATGACTTTAAACGATATTTAGCGGAATTATCACCATTTTTTACCAAGTTTTTTCCCAAATTTTTTTTCTATTTTTTGTATTCACCCAAATGTATTGTAAATACGTGTTTTAGATGTAAAATAATGTGAACTTAACGATAAAAATATAAAAAGTATGATTAGTTCAATACAAATGACTTTAAACGATATTTAGCGGATTCATCACCTGTATTTCAAAATTTTTTTACGACCTTTTATATTCACCCAAATGTATTGTAAAGACGTGTTTTAGATGTAAAATTATGTGAACTTAACGATAAAAATATAAAAAGTATGATTAGTTCAATACAAATGACTTTAAACGATATTTAGCGGAATTATCACCATTTTTTACCAAATTTTTTCCCAAATTTTTTTTCTATTTTTTGTATTCACCCAAATGTATTGTAAATACGTGTTTTAGATGTAAAATAATGTGAACTTAACATTAAAAATATAAAAAGTATGATTAGTTTAATAGAAATGACTTAAGACGATATTTAGCGGATTCATCACCTGTATTTCAAAATTTTTTTACGACCTTTTATATTCACCCAAATGTATTGTAAAGACGTGTTTTAGATGTAAAATTATGTGAACTTAACGATAAAAATATAAAAAGTATGATTAGTTCAATACAAATGACTTTAAACGATATTTAGCGGAATTATCACCATTTTTTACCAAATTTTTTCCCAAATTTTTTTTCTATTTTTTGTATTCACCCAAATGTATTGTAAATACGTGTTTTAGATGTAAAATAATGTGAACTTAACGATCAAAATATAAAAAGTATGATTAGTTCAATACAAATGACTTTAAACGATATTTAGCGGAATTATCACCATTTTTTACCCAATTTTTTCCCAAATTTTTTTTCTATTTTTTGTATTCACCCAAATGTATTGTAAATACGTGTTTTAGATGTAAAATAATGTGAACTTAACGTTAAAAATATAAAAAGTATGATTAGTTTAATAGAAATGACTTAAGACGATATTTAGCGGATTCATCACCTGTATTTCAAAATTTTTTTACGACCTTTTATATTCACCCAAATGTATTGTAAATACGTGTTTTAGATGTATAATAATGTGAACTTAACGATAAAAATATAAAAAGTATGATTAGTTCAATACAAATGACTTTAAACGATATTTAGCGGAATTATCACCATTTTTTACCAAGTTTTTTCCCAAATTTTTTTTCTATTTTTTGTATTCACCCAAATGTATTGTAAATACGTGTTTTAGATGTAAAATAATGTGAACTTAACGATAAAAATATAAAAAGTATGATTAGTTCAATACAAATGACTTTAAACGATATTTAGCGGATTCATCACCTGTATTTCAAAATTTTTTTACGACCTTTTATATTCACCCAAATGTATTGTAAAGACGTGTTTTAGATGTAAAATTATGTGAACTTAACGATAAAAATATAAAAAGTATGATTAGTTCAATACAAATGACTTTAAACGATATTTAGCGGAATTATCACCATTTTTTACCAAATTTTTTCCCAAATTTTTTTTCTATTTTTTGTATTCACCCAAATGTATTGTAAATACGTGTTTTAGATGCAAAATAATGTGAACTTAACGATAAAAATATAAAAAGTATGATTAGTTCAATACAAATGACTTTAAACGATATTTAGCGGAATTATCACCATTTTTTACCCAATTTTTTCCCAAATTTTTTTTCTATTTTTTGTATTCACCCAAATGTATTGTAAATACGTGTTTTAGATGTAAAATAATGTGAACTTAACGTTAAAAATATAAAAAGTATGATTAGTTTAATAGAAATGACTTAAGACGATATTTAGCGGATTCATCACCTGTATTTCAAAATTTTTTTACGACCTTTTATATTCACCCAAATGTATTGTAAATACGTGTTTTAGATGTATAATAATGTGAACTTAACGATAAAAATATAAAAAGTATGATTAGTTCAATACAAATGACTTTAAACGATATTTAGCGGAATTATCACCATTTTTTACCAAGTTTTTTCCCAAATTTTTTTTCTATTTTTTGTATTCACCCAAATGTATTGTAAATACGTGTTTTAGATGTAAAATAATGTGAACTTAACGATAAAAATATAAAAAGTATGATTAGTTCAATACAAATGACTTTAAACGATATTTAGCGGAATTATCACCATTTTTTACCCAATTTTTTCCCAAATTTTTTTTCTATTTTTTGTATTCACCCAAATGTATTGTAAACACGTGTTTTAGATGTAAAATAATGTGTACTTAACGTTAAAAATATAAAAAGTATGATTAGTTTAATAGAAATGACTTAAGACGATATTTAGCGGATTCATCACCTGTATTTCAAAATTTTTTTACGACCTTTTATATTCACCCAAATGTATTGTAAAGACGTGTTTTAGATGTAAAATAATGTGAACTTAACGATAAAAATATAAAAAGTATGATTAGTTCAATACAAATGACTTTAAACGATGTTTAGCGGAATAATCACCATTTTTTACCAAATTTTTTTTCTATTTTTTGTATTCACCCAAATGTATTGTAAACACGTGTTTTAGATGTAAAATAATGTGAACTTAACATTAAAAATATAAAAAGTATGATTAGTTTAATAGAAATGACTTAAGACGATATTTAGCGGATTCATCACCTGTATTTCAAAATTTTTTTACGACCTTTTATATTCACCCAAATGTATTGTAAAGACGTGTTTTAGATGTAAAATTATGTGAACTTAACGATAAAAATATAAAAAGTATGATTAGTTCAATACAAATGACTTTAAACGATATTTAGCGGAATTATCACCATTTTTTACCAAATTTTTTTTCTATTTTTTGTATTCACCCAAATGTATTGTAAATACGTGTTTTAGATGTAAAATAATGTGAACTTAACGATAAAAATATAAAAAGTATGATTAGTTCAATACAAATGACTTTAAACGATATTTAGCGGAATTATCACCATTTTTTACCCAATTTTTTCCCAAATTTTTTTTCTATTTTTTGTATTCACCCAAATGTATTGTAAACACGTGTTTTAGATGTAAAATAATGTGAAATTAACGTTAAAAATATAAAAAGTATGATTAGTTTAATAGAAATGACTTAAGACGATATTTAGCGGATTCATCACCTGTATTTCAAAATTTTTTTACGACCTTTTATATTCACCCAAATGTATTGTAAAGACGTGTTTTAGATGTAAAATAATGTGAACTTAACGATAAAAATATAAAAAGTATGATTAGTTCAATACAAATGACTTTAAACGATATTTAGCGGAATTATCACCATTTTTTACCAAATTTTTTCCCAAATTTTTTTTCTATTTTTTGTATTCACCCAAATGTATTGTAAATACGTGTTTTAGATGTAAAATAATGTGAACTTAACGATAAAAATATAAAAAGTATGATTAGTTCAATACAAATGACTTTAAACGATGTTTAGCGGAATTATCACCATTTTTTACCAAATTTTTTTTCTATTTTTTGTATTCACCCAAATGTATTGTAAACACGTGTTTTAGATGTAAAATAATGTGAACTTAACATTAAAAATATAAAAAGTATGATTAGTTTAATAGAAATGACTTAAGACGATATTTAGCGGATTCATCACCTGTATTTCAAAATTTTTTTACGACCTTTTATATTCAACCAAATGTATTGTAAAGACGTGTTTTAGATGTAAAATTATGTGAACTTAACGATAAAAATATAAAAAGTATGATTAGTTCAATACAAATGACTTTAAACGATATTTAGCGGAATTATCACCATTTTTTACCAAATTTTTTCCCAAATTTTTTTTCTATTTTTTGTATTCACCCAAATGTATTGTAAATACGTGTTTTAGATGTAAAATAATGTGAACTTAACGATCAAAATATAAAAAGTATGATTAGTTCAATACAAATGACTTTAAACGATATTTAGCGGAATTATCACCATTTTTTACCCAATTTTTTCCCAAATTTTTTTTCTATTTTTTGTATTCACCCAAATGTATTGTAAATACGTGTTTTAGATGTAAAATAATGTGAACTTAACGTTAAAAATATAAAAAGTATGATTAGTTTAATAGAAATGACTTAAGACGATATTTAGCGGATTCATCACCTGTATTTCAAAATTTTTTTACGACCTTTTATATTCACCCAAATGTATTGTAAATACGTGTTTTAGATGTATAATAATGTGAACTTAACGATAAAAATATAAAAAGTATGATTAGTTCAATACAAATGACTTTAAACGATGTTTAGCGGAATTATCACCATTTTTTACCAAATTTTTTCTCTATTTTTTGTATTCACCCAAATGTATTGTAAACACGTGTTTTAGATGTAAAATAATGTGAACTTAACATTAAAAATATAAAAAGTATGATTAGTTTAATAGAAATGACTTAAGACGATATTTAGCGGATTCATCACCTGTATTTCAAAATTTTTTTACGACCTTTTATATTCACCCAAATGTATTGTAAAGACGTGTTTTAGATGTAAAATTATGTGAACTTAACGATAAAAATATAAAAAGTATGATTAGTTCAATACAAATGACTTTAAACGATATTTAGCGGAATTATCACCATTTTTTACCAAATTTTTTCCCCAATTTTTTTTCTATTTTTTGTATTCACCCAAATGTATTGTAAATACGTGTTTTAGATGTAAAATAATGTGAACTTAACGATAAAAATATAAAAAGTATGATTAGTTCAATACAAATGACTTTAAACGATGTTTAGCGGAATTATCACCATTTTTTACCAAATTTTTTTTCTATTTTTTTTATTCACCCAAATGTATTGTAAACACGTGTTTTAGATGTAAAATAATGTGAACTTAACATTAAAAATATAAAAAGTATGATTAGTTCAATACAAATGACTTTAAACGATATTTAGCGGAATTATCACCATTTTTTACCCAATTTTTTCCCAAATTTTTTTTCTATTTTTTGTATTCACCCAAATGTATTGTAAATACGTGTTTTAGATGTAAAATAATGTGAACTTAACGTTAAAAATATAAAAAGTATGATTAGTTTAATAGAAATGACTTAAGACGATATTTAGCGGATTCATCACCTGTATTTCAAAATTTTTTTACGACCTTTTATATTCACCCAAATGTATTGTAAATACGTGTTTTAGATGTATAATAATGTGAACTTAACGATAAAAATATAAAAAGTATGATTAGTTCAATACAATTGACTTTAAACGATATTTAGCGGAATTATCACCATTTTTTACCAAGTTTTTTCCCAAATTTTTTTTCTATTTTTTGTATTCACCCAAATGTATTGTAAATACGTGTTTTAGATGTAAAATAATGTGAACTTAACGATAAAAATATAAAAAGTATGATTAGTTCAATACAAATGACTTTAAACGATATTTAGCGGAATTATCACCATTTTTTACCAAATTTTTTTTCTATTTTTTGTATTCACCCAAATGTATTGTAAATACGTGTTTTAGATGTAAAATAATGTGAACTTAACGATAAAAATATAAAAAGTATGATTAGTTCAATACAAATGACTTTAAACGATATTTAGCGGAATTATCACCATTTTTTACCCAATTTTTTCCCAAATTTTTTTTCTATTTTTTGTATTCACCCAAATGTATTGTAAACACGTGTTTTAGATGTAAAATAATGTGAACTTAACGTTAAAAATATAAAAAGTATGATTAGTTTAATAGAAATGACTTTAAACGATATTTAGCGGAATTATCACCATTTTTTACCCAATTTTTTCCCAAATTTTTTTTCTATTTTTTGTATTCACCCAAATGTATTGTAAACACGTGTTTTAGATGTAAAATAATGTGAAATTAACGTTAAAAATATAAAAAGTATGATTAGTTTAATAGAAATGACTTAAGACGATATTTAGCGGATTCATCACCTGTATTTCAAAATTTTTTTACGACCTTTTATATTCACCCAAATGTATTGTAAAGACGTGTTTTAGATGTAAAATAATGTGAACTTAACGATAAAAATATAAAAAGTATGATTAGTTCAATACAAATGACTTTAAACGATGTTTAGCGGAATTATCACCATTTTTTACCAAATTTTTTTTCTATTTTTTGTATTCACCCAAATGTATTGTAAACACGTGTTTTAGATGTAAAATAATGTGAACTTAACATTAAAAATATAAAAAGTATGATTAGTTTAATAGAAATGACTTAAGACGATATTTAGCGGATTCATCACCTGTATTTCAAAATTTTTTTACGACCTTTTATATTCAACCAAATGTATTGTAAAGACGTGTTTTAGATGTAAAATTATGTGAACTTAACGATAAAAATATAAAAAGTATGATTAGTTCAATACAAATGACTTTAAACGATATTTAGCGGAATTATCACCATTTTTTACCAAATTTTTTCCCAAATTTTTTTTCTATTTTTTGTATTCACCCAAATGTATTGTAAATACGTGTTTTAGATGTAAAATAATGTGAACTTAACGATCAAAATATAAAAAGTATGATTAGTTCAATACAAATGACTTTAAACGATATTTAGCGGAATTATCACCATTTTTTACCCAATTTTTTCCCAAATTTTTTTTCTATTTTTTGTATTCACCCAAATGTATTGTAAATACGTGTTTTAGATGTAAAATAATGTGAACTTAACGTTAAAAATATAAAAAGTATGATTAGTTTAATAGAAATGACTTAAGACGATATTTAGCGGATTCATCACCTGTATTTCAAAATTTTTTTACGACCTTTTATATTCACCCAAATGTATTGTAAATACGTGTTTTAGATGTATAATAATGTGAACTTAACGATAAAAATATAAAAAGTATGATTAGTTCAATACAAATGACTTTAAACGATGTTTAGCGGAATTATCACCATTTTTTACCAAATTTTTTCTCTATTTTTTGTATTCACCCAAATGTATTGTAAACACGTGTTTTAGATGTAAAATAATGTGAACTTAACATTAAAAATATAAAAAGTATGATTAGTTTAATAGAAATGACTTAAGACGATATTTAGCGGATTCATCACCTGTATTTCAAAATTTTTTTACGACCTTTTATATTCACCCAAATGTATTGTAAAGACGTGTTTTAGATGTAAAATTATGTGAACTTAACGATAAAAATATAAAAAGTATGATTAGTTCAATACAAATGACTTTAAACGATATTTAGCGGAATTATCACCATTTTTTACCAAATTTTTTCCCCAATTTTTTTTCTATTTTTTGTATTCACCCAAATGTATTGTAAATACGTGTTTTAGATGTAAAATAATGTGAACTTAACGATAAAAATATAAAAAGTATGATTAGTTCAATACAAATGACTTTAAACGATGTTTAGCGGAATTATCACCATTTTTTACCAAATTTTTTTTCTATTTTTTTTATTCACCCAAATGTATTGTAAACACGTGTTTTAGATGTAAAATAATGTGAACTTAACATTAAAAATATAAAAAGTATGATTAGTTCAATACAAATGACTTTAAACGATATTTAGCGGAATTATCACCATTTTTTACCAAATTTTTTCCCAAATTTTTTTTCTATTTTTTGTATTCACCCAAATGTATTGTAAATACGTGTTTTAGATGTAAAATAATGTGAACTTAACGATCAAAATATAAAAAGTATGATTAGTTCAATACAAATGACTTTAAACGATATTTAGCGGAATTATCACCATTTTTTACCCAATTTTTTCCCAAATTTTTTTTCTATTTTTTGTATTCACCCAAATGTATTGTAAATACGTGTTTTAGATGTAAAATAATGTGAACTTAACGTTAAAAATATAAAAAGTATGATTAGTTTAATAGAAATGACTTAAGACGATATTTAGCGGATTCATCACCTGTATTTCAAAATTTTTTTACGACCTTTTATATTCACCCAAATGTATTGTAAATACGTGTTTTAGATGTATAATAATGTGAACTTAACGATAAAAATATAAAAAGTATGATTAGTTCAATACAAATGACTTTAAACGATGTTTAGCGGAATTATCACCATTTTTTACCAAATTTTTTCTCTATTTTTTGTATTCACCCAAATGTATTGTAAACACGTGTTTTAGATGTAAAATAATGTGAACTTAACATTAAAAATATAAAAAGTATGATTAGTTTAATAGAAATGACTTAAGACGATATTTAGCGGATTCATCACCTGTATTTCAAAATTTTTTTACGACCTTTTATATTCACCCAAATGTATTGTAAAGACGTGTTTTAGATGTAAAATTATGTGAACTTAACGATAAAAATATAAAAAGTATGATTAGTTCAATACAAATGACTTTAAACGATATTTAGCGGAATTATCACCATTTTTTACCAAATTTTTTCCCCAATTTTTTTTCTATTTTTTGTATTCACCCAAATGTATTGTAAATACGTGTTTTAGATGTAAAATAATGTGAACTTAACGATAAAAATATAAAAAGTATGATTAGTTCAATACAAATGACTTTAAACGATGTTTAGCGGAATTATCACCATTTTTTACCAAATTTTTTTTCTATTTTTTTTATTCACCCAAATGTATTGTAAACACGTGTTTTAGATGTAAAATAATGTGAACTTAACATTAAAAATATAAAAAGTATGATTAGTTCAATACAAATGACTTTAAACGATATTTAGCGGAATTATCACCATTTTTTACCCAATTTTTTCCCAAATTTTTTTTCTATTTTTTGTATTCACCCAAATGTATTGTAAATACGTGTTTTAGATGTAAAATAATGTGAACTTAACGTTAAAAATATAAAAAGTATGATTAGTTTAATAGAAATGACTTAAGACGATATTTAGCGGATTCATCACCTGTATTTCAAAATTTTTTTACGACCTTTTATATTCACCCAAATGTATTGTAAATACGTGTTTTAGATGTAAAATAATGTGAACTTAACGATAAAAATATAAAAAGTATGATTAGTTCAATACAAATGACTTTAAACGATATTTAGCGGAATTATCACCATTTTTTACCCAATTTTTTCCCAAATTTTTTTTCTATTTTTTGTATTCACCCAAATGTATTGTAAACACGTGTTTTAGATGTAAAATAATGTGAACTTAACGTTAAAAATATAAAAAGTATGATTAGTTTAATAGAAATGACTTAAGACGATATTTAGCGGATTCATCACCTGTATTTCAAAATTTTTTTACGACCTTTTATATTCACCCAAATGTATTGTAAAGACGTGTTTTAGATGTAAAATAATGTGAACTTAACGATAAAAATATAAAAAGTATGATTAGTTCAATACAAATGACTTTAAACGATGTTTAGCGGAATTATCACCATTTTTTACCAAATTTTTTTTCTATTTTTTGTATTCATCCAAATGTATTGTAAACACGTGTTTTAGATGTAAAATAATGTGAACTTAACATTAAAAATATAAAAAGTATGATTAGTTTAATAGAAATGACTTAAGACGATATTTAGCGGATTCATCACCTGTATTTCAAAATTTTTTTACGACCTTTTATATTCACCCAAATGTATTGTAAAGACGTGTTTTAGATGTAAAATTATGTGAACTTAACGATAAAAATATAAAAAGTATGATTAGTTCAATACAAATGACTTTAAACGATATTTAGCGGAATTATCACCATTTTTTACCAAATTTTTTTTCTATTTTTTGTATTCACCCAAATGTATTGTAAATACGTGTTTTAGATGTAAAATAATGTGAACTTAACGATAAAAATATAAAAAGTATGATTAGTTCAATACAAATGACTTTAAACGATATTTAGCGGAATTATCACCATTTTTTACCCAATTTTTTCCCAAATTTTTTTTCTATTTTTTGTATTCACCCAAATGTATTGTAAACACGTGTTTTAGATGTAAAATAATGTGAACTTAACGATAAAAATATAAAAAGTATGATTAGTTTAATAGAAATGACTTAAGACGATATTTAGCGGATTCATCACCTGTATTTCAAAATTTTTTTACGACCTTTTATATTCACCCAAATGTATTGTAAAGACGTGTTTTAGATGTAAAATAATGTGAACTTAACGATAAAAATATAAAAAGTATGATTAGTTCAATACAAATGACTTTAAACGATATTTAGCGGAATTATCACCATTTTTTACCAAATTTTTTCCCAAATTTTTTTTCTATTTTTTGTATTCACCCAAATGTATTGTAAATACGTGTTTTAGATGTAAAATAATGTGAACTTAACGATAAAAATATAAAAAGTATGATTAGTTCAATACAAATGACTTTAAACGATGTTTAGCGGAATTATCACCATTTTTTACCAAATTTTTTTTCTATTTTTTGTATTCACCCAAATGTATTGTAAACACGTGTTTTAGATGTAAAATAATGTGAACTTAACATTAAAAATATAAAAAGTATGATTAGTTTAATAGAAATGACTTAAGACGATATTTAGCGGATTCATCACCTGTATTTCAAAATTTTTTTACGACCTTTTATATTCACCCAAATGTATTGTAAAGACGTGTTTTAGATGTAAAATTATGTGAACTTAACGATAAAAATATAAAAAGTATGATTAGTTCAATACAAATGACTTTAAACGATATTTAGCGGAATTATCACCATTTTTTACCAAATTTTTTCCCAAATTTTTTTTCTATTTTTTGTATTCACCCAAATGTATTGTAAATACGTGTTTTAGATGTAAAATAATGTGAACTTAACGATCAAAATATAAAAAGTATGATTAGTTCAATACAAATGACTTTAAACGATATTTAGCGGAATTATCACCATTTTTTACCCAATTTTTTCCCAAATTTTTTTTCTATTTTTTGTATTCACCCAAATGTATTGTAAATACGTGTTTTAGATGTAAAATAATGTGAACTTAACGTTAAAAATATAAAAAGTATGATTAGTTTAATAGAAATGACTTAAGACGATATTTAGCGGATTCATCACCTGTATTTCAAAATTTTTTTACGACCTTTTATATTCACCCAAATGTATTGTAAATACGTGTTTTAGATGTATAATAATGTGAACTTAACGATAAAAATATAAAAAGTATGATTAGTTCAATACAAATGACTTTAAACGATGTTTAGCGGAATTATCACCATTTTTTACCAAATTTTTTCTCTATTTTTTGTATTCACCCAAATGTATTGTAAACACGTGTTTTAGATGTAAAATAATGTGAACTTAACATTAAAAATATAAAAAGTATGATTAGTTTAATAGAAATGACTTAAGACGATATTTAGCGGATTCATCACCTGTATTTCAAAATTTTTTTACGACCTTTTATATTCACCCAAATGTATTGTAAAGACGTGTTTTAGATGTAAAATTATGTGAGCTTAACGATAAAAATATAAAAAGTATGATTAGTTCAATACAAATGACTTTAAACGATATTTAGCGGAATTATCACCATTTTTTACCAAATTTTTTCCCCAATTTTTTTTCTATTTTTTGTATTCACCCAAATGTATTGTAAATACGTGTTTTAGATGTAAAATAATGTGAACTTAACGATAAAAATATAAAAAGTATGATTAGTTCAATACAAATGACTTTAAACGATGTTTAGCGGAATTATCACCATTTTTTACCAAATTTTTTTTCTATTTTTTTTATTCACCCAAATGTATTGTAAACACGTGTTTTAGATGTAAAATAATGTGAACTTAACATTAAAAATATAAAAAGTATGATTAGTTCAATACAAATGACTTTAAACGATATTTAGCGGAATTATCACCATTTTTTACCCAATTTTTTCCTAAATTTTTTTTCTATTTTTTGTATTCACCCAAATGTATTGTAAATACGTGTTTTAGATGTAAAATAATGTGAACTTAACGTTAAAAATATAAAAAGTATGATTAGTTTAATAGAAATGACTTAAGACGATATTTAGCGGATTCATCACCTGTATTTCAAAATTTTTTTACGACCTTTTATATTCACCCAAATGTATTGTAAATACGTGTTTTAGATGTATAATAATGTGAACTTAACGATAAAAATATAAAAAGTATGATTAGTTCAATACAAATGACTTTAAACGATATTTAGCGGAATTATCACCATTTTTTACCAAGTTTTTTCCCAAATTTTTTTTCTATTTTTTGTATTCACCCAAATGTATTGTAAATACGTGTTTTAGATGTAAAATAATGTGAACTTAACGATAAAAATATAAAAAGTATGATTAGTTCAATACAAATGACTTTAAACGATATTTAGCGGAATTATCACCATTTTTTACCCAATTTTTTCCCAAATTTTTTTTCTATTTTTTGTATTCACCCAAATGTATTGTAAACACGTGTTTTAGATGTAAAATAATGTGAACTTAACGATAAAAATATAAAAAGTATGATTAGTTTAATAGAAATGACTTAAGACGATATTTAGCGGATTCATCACCTGTATTTCAAAATTTTTTTACGACCTTTTATATTCACCCAAATGTATTGTAAAGACGTGTTTTAGATGTAAAATAATGTGAACTTAACGATAAAAATATAAAAAGTATGATTAGTTCAATACAAATGACTTTAAACGATATTTAGCGGAATTATCACCATTTTTTACCAAATTTTTTCCCAAATTTTTTTTCTATTTTTTGTATTCACCCAAATGTATTGTAAATACGTGTTTTAGATGTAAAATAATGTGAACTTAACGATAAAAATATAAAAAGTATGATTAGTTCAATACAAATGACTTTAAACGATGTTTAGCGGAATTATCACCATTTTTTACCAAATTTTTTTTCTATTTTTTGTATTCACCCAAATGTATTGTAAACACGTGTTTTAGATGTAAAATAATGTGAACTTAACATTAAAAATATAAAAAGTATGATTAGTTTAATAGAAATGACTTAAGACGATATTTAGCGGATTCATCACCTGTATTTCAAAATTTTTTTACGACCTTTTATATTCACCCAAATGTATTGTAAAGACGTGTTTTAGATGTAAAATTATGTGAACTTAACGATAAAAATATAAAAAGTATGATTAGTTCAATACAAATGACTTTAAACGATATTTAGCGGAATTATCACCATTTTTTACCAAATTTTTTCCCAAATTTTTTTTCTATTTTTTGTATTCACCCAAATGTATTGTAAATACGTGTTTTAGATGTAAAATAATGTGAACTTAACGATCAAAATATAAAAAGTATGATTAGTTCAATACAAATGACTTTAAACGATATTTAGCGGAATTATCACCATTTTTTACCCAATTTTTTCCCAAATTTTTTTTCTATTTTTTGTATTCACCCAAATGTATTGTAAATACGTGTTTTAGATGTAAAATAATGTGAACTTAACGTTAAAAATATAAAAAGTATGATTAGTTTAATAGAAATGACTTAAGACGATATTTAGCGGATTCATCACCTGTATTTCAAAATTTTTTTACGACCTTTTATATTCACCCAAATGTATTGTAAATACGTGTTTTAGATGTATAATAATGTGAACTTAACGATAAAAATATAAAAAGTATGATTAGTTCAATACAAATGACTTTAAACGATGTTTAGCGGAATTATCACCATTTTTTACCAAATTTTTTCTCTATTTTTTGTATTCACCCAAATGTATTGTAAACACGTGTTTTAGATGTAAAATAATGTGAACTTAACATTAAAAATATAAAAAGTATGATTAGTTTAATAGAAATGACTTAAGACGATATTTAGCGGATTCATCACCTGTATTTCAAAATTTTTTTACGACCTTTTATATTCACCCAAATGTATTGTAAAGACGTGTTTTAGATGTAAAATTATGTGAGCTTAACGATAAAAATATAAAAAGTATGATTAGTTCAATACAAATGACTTTAAACGATATTTAGCGGAATTATCACCATTTTTTACCAAATTTTTTCCCCAATTTTTTTTCTATTTTTTGTATTCACCCAAATGTATTGTAAATACGTGTTTTAGATGTAAAATAATGTGAACTTAACGATAAAAATATAAAAAGTATGATTAGTTCAATACAAATGACTTTAAACGATGTTTAGCGGAATTATCACCATTTTTTACCAAATTTTTTTTCTATTTTTTTTATTCACCCAAATGTATTGTAAACACGTGTTTTAGATGTAAAATAATGTGAACTTAACATTAAAAATATAAAAAGTATGATTAGTTCAATACAAATGACTTTAAACGATATTTAGCGGAATTATCACCATTTTTTACCCAATTTTTTCCTAAATTTTTTTTCTATTTTTTGTATTCACCCAAATGTATTGTAAATACGTGTTTTAGATGTAAAATAATGTGAACTTAACGTTAAAAATATAAAAAGTATGATTAGTTTAATAGAAATGACTTAAGACGATATTTAGCGGATTCATCACCTGTATTTCAAAATTTTTTTACGACCTTTTATATTCACCCAAATGTATTGTAAATACGTGTTTTAGATGTATAATAATGTGAACTTAACGATAAAAATATAAAAAGTATGATTAGTTCAATACAAATGACTTTAAACGATATTTAGCGGAATTATCACCATTTTTTACCAAGTTTTTTCCCAAATTTTTTTTCTATTTTTTGTATTCACCCAAATGTATTGTAAATACGTGTTTTAGATGTAAAATAATGTGAACTTAACGATAAAAATATAAAAAGTATGATTAGTTCAATACAAATGACTTTAAACGATATTTAGCGGAATTATCACCATTTTTTACCAAATTTTTTTTCTATTTTTTGTATTCACCCAAATGTATTGTAAATACGTGTTTTAGATGTAAAATAATGTGAACTTAACGATAAAAATATAAAAAGTATGATTAGTTCAATACAAATGACTTTAAACGATATTTAGCGGAATTATCACCATTTTTTACCCAATTTTTTCCCAAATTTTTTTTCTATTTTTTGTATTCACCCAAATGTATTGTAAACACGTGTTTTAGATGTAAAATAATGTGAACTTAACGTTAAAAATATAAAAAGTATGATTAGTTTAATAGAAATGACTTAAGACGATATTTAGCGGATTCATCACCTGTATTTCAAAATTTTTTTACGACCTTTTATATTCACCCAAATGTATTGTAAAGACGTGTTTTAGATGTAAAATAATGTGAACTTAACGATAAAAATATAAAAAGTATGATTAGTTCAATACAAATGACTTTAAACGATGTTTAGCGGAATTATCACCATTTTTTACCAAATTTTTTTTCTATTTTTTGTATTCATCCAAATGTATTGTAAACACGTGTTTTAGATGTAAAATAATGTGAACTTAACATTAAAAATATAAAAAGTATGATTAGTTTAATAGAAATGACTTAAGACGATATTTAGCGGATTCATCACCTGTATTTCAAAATTTTTTTACGACCTTTTATATTCACCCAAATGTATTGTAAAGACGTGTTTTAGATGTAAAATTATGTGAACTTAACGATAAAAATATAAAAAGTATGATTAGTTCAATACAAATGACTTTAAACGATATTTAGCGGAATTATCACCATTTTTTACCAAATTTTTTTTCTATTTTTTGTATTCACCCAAATGTATTGTAAATACGTGTTTTAGATGTAAAATAATGTGAACTTAACGATAAAAATATAAAAAGTATGATTAGTTCAATACAAATGACTTTAAACGATATTTAGCGGAATTATCACCATTTTTTACCCAATTTTTTCCCAAATTTTTTTTCTATTTTTTGTATTCACCCAAATGTATTGTAAACACGTGTTTTAGATGTAAAATAATGTGAACTTAACGATAAAAATATAAAAAGTATGATTAGTTTAATAGAAATGACTTAAGACGATATTTAGCGGATTCATCACCTGTATTTCAAAATTTTTTTACGACCTTTTATATTCACCCAAATGTATTGTAAAGACGTGTTTTAGATGTAAAATAATGTGAACTTAACGATAAAAATATAAAAAGTATGATTAGTTCAATACAAATGACTTTAAACGATATTTAGCGGAATTATCACCATTTTTTACCAAATTTTTTCCCAAATTTTTTTTCTATTTTTTGTATTCACCCAAATGTATTGTAAATACGTGTTTTAGATGTAAAATAATGTGAACTTAACGATAAAAATATAAAAAGTATGATTAGTTCAATACAAATGACTTTAAACGATGTTTAGCGGAATTATCACCATTTTTTACCAAATTTTTTTTCTATTTTTTGTATTCACCCAAATGTATTGTAAACACGTGTTTTAGATGTAAAATAATGTGAACTTAACATTAAAAATATAAAAAGTATGATTAGTTTAATAGAAATGACTTAAGACGATATTTAGCGGATTCATCACCTGTATTTCAAAATTTTTTTACGACCTTTTATATTCACCCAAATGTATTGTAAAGACGTGTTTTAGATGTAAAATTATGTGAACTTAACGATAAAAATATAAAAAGTATGATTAGTTCAATACAAATGACTTTAAACGATATTTAGCGGAATTATCACCATTTTTTACCAAATTTTTTCCCAAATTTTTTTTCTATTTTTTGTATTCACCCAAATGTATTGTAAATACGTGTTTTAGATGTAAAATAATGTGAACTTAACGATCAAAATATAAAAAGTATGATTAGTTCAATACAAATGACTTTAAACGATATTTAGCGGAATTATCACCATTTTTTACCCAATTTTTTCCCAAATTTTTTTTCTATTTTTTGTATTCACCCAAATGTATTGTAAATACGTGTTTTAGATGTAAAATAATGTGAACTTAACGTTAAAAATATAAAAAGTATGATTAGTTTAATAGAAATGACTTAAGACGATATTTAGCGGATTCATCACCTGTATTTCAAAATTTTTTTACGACCTTTTATATTCACCCAAATGTATTGTAAATACGTGTTTTAGATGTATAATAATGTGAACTTAACGATAAAAATATAAAAAGTATGATTAGTTCAATACAAATGACTTTAAACGATGTTTAGCGGAATTATCACCATTTTTTACCAAATTTTTTCTCTATTTTTTGTATTCACCCAAATGTATTGTAAACACGTGTTTTAGATGTAAAATAATGTGAACTTAACATTAAAAATATAAAAAGTATGATTAGTTTAATAGAAATGACTTAAGACGATATTTAGCGGATTCATCACCTGTATTTCAAAATTTTTTTACGACCTTTTATATTCACCCAAATGTATTGTAAAGACGTGTTTTAGATGTAAAATTATGTGAACTTAACGATAAAAATATAAAAAGTATGATTAGTTCAATACAAATGACTTTAAACGATATTTAGCGGAATTATCACCATTTTTTACCAAATTTTTTCCCCAATTTTTTTTCTATTTTTTGTATTCACCCAAATGTATTGTAAATACGTGTTTTAGATGTAAAATAATGTGAACTTAACGATAAAAATATAAAAAGTATGATTAGTTCAATACAAATGACTTTAAACGATGTTTAGCGGAATTATCACCATTTTTTACCAAATTTTTTTTCTATTTTTTTTATTCACCCAAATGTATTGTAAACACGTGTTTTAGATGTAAAATAATGTGAACTTAACATTAAAAATATAAAAAGTATGATTAGTTCAATACAAATGACTTTAAACGATATTTAGCGGAATTATCACCATTTTTTACCCAATTTTTTCCTAAATTTTTTTTCTATTTTTTGTATTCACCCAAATGTATTGTAAATACGTGTTTTAGATGTAAAATAATGTGAACTTAACGTTAAAAATATAAAAAGTATGATTAGTTTAATAGAAATGACTTAAGACGATATTTAGCGGATTCATCACCTGTATTTCAAAATTTTTTTACGACCTTTTATATTCACCCAAATGTATTGTAAATACGTGTTTTAGATGTATAATAATGTGAACTTAACGATAAAAATATAAAAAGTATGATTAGTTCAATACAAATGACTTTAAACGATATTTAGCGGAATTATCACCATTTTTTACCAAGTTTTTTCCCAAATTTTTTTTCTATTTTTTGTATTCACCCAAATGTATTGTAAATACGTGTTTTAGATGTAAAATAATGTGAACTTAACGATAAAAATATAAAAAGTATGATTAGTTCAATACAAATGACTTTAAACGATATTTAGCGGAATTATCACCATTTTTTACCAAATTTTTTTTCTATTTTTTGTATTCACCCAAATGTATTGTAAATACGTGTTTTAGATGTAAAATAATGTGAACTTAACGATAAAAATATAAAAAGTATGATTAGTTCAATACAAATGACTTTAAACGATATTTAGCGGAATTATCACCATTTTTTACCCAATTTTTTCCCAAATTTTTTTTCTATTTTTTGTATTCACCCAAATGTATTGTAAACACGTGTTTTAGATGTAAAATAATGTGAACTTAACGTTAAAAATATAAAAAGTATGATTAGTTTAATAGAAATGACTTAAGACGATATTTAGCGGATTCATCACCTGTATTTCAAAATTTTTTTACGACCTTTTATATTCACCCAAATGTATTGTAAAGACGTGTTTTAGATGTAAAATAATGTGAACTTAACGATAAAAATATAAAAAGTATGATTAGTTCAATACAAATGACTTTAAACGATGTTTAGCGGAATTATCACCATTTTTTACCAAATTTTTTTTCTATTTTTTGTATTCACCCAAATGTATTGTAAACACGTGTTTTAGATGTAAAATAATGTGAACTTAACATTAAAAATATAAAAAGTATGATTAGTTTAATAGAAATGACTTAAGACGATATTTAGCGGATTCATCACCTGTATTTCAAAATTTTTTTACGACCTTTTATATTCACCCAAATGTATTGTAAAGACGTGTTTTAGATGTAAAATTATGTGAACTTAACGATAAAAATATAAAAAGTATGATTAGTTCAATACAAATGACTTTAAACGATATTTAGCGGAATTATCACCATTTTTTACCAAATTTTTTTTCTATTTTTTGTATTCACCCAAATGTATTGTAAATACGTGTTTTAGATGTAAAATAATGTGAACTTAACGATAAAAATATAAAAAGTATGATTAGTTCAATACAAATGACTTTAAACGATATTTAGCGGAATTATCACCATTTTTTACCCAATTTTTTCCCAAATTTTTTTTCTATTTTTTGTATTCACCCAAATGTATTGTAAACACGTGTTTTAGATGTAAAATAATGTGAACTTAACGTTAAAAATATAAAAAGTATGATTAGTTTAATAGAAATGACTTAAGACGATATTTAGCGGATTCATCACCTGTATTTCAAAATTTTTTTACGACCTTTTATATTCACCCAAATGTATTGTAAAGACGTGTTTTAGATGTAAAATAATGTGAACTTAACGATAAAAATATAAAAAGTATGATTAGTTCAATACAAATGACTTTAAACGATATTTAGCGGAATTATCACCATTTTTTACCAAATTTTTTCCCAAATTTTTTTTCTATTTTTTGTATTCACCCAAATGTATTGTAAATACGTGTTTTAGATGTAAAATAATGTGAACTTAACGATAAAAATATAAAAAGTATGATTAGTTCAATACAAATGACTTTAAACGATGTTTAGCGGAATTATCACCATTTTTTACCAAATTTTTTTTCTATTTTTTGTATTCACCCAAATGTATTGTAAACACGTGTTTTAGATGTAAAATAATGTGAACTTAACATTAAAAATATAAAAAGTATGATTAGTTTAATAGAAATGACTTAAGACGATATTTAGCGGATTCATCACCTGTATTTCAAAATTTTTTTACGACCTTTTATATTCACCCAAATGTATTGTAAAGACGTGTTTTAGATGTAAAATTATGTGAACTTAACGATAAAAATATAAAAAGTATGATTAGTTCAATACAAATGACTTTAAACGATATTTAGCGGAATTATCACCATTTTTTACCAAATTTTTTCCCAAATTTTTTTTCTATTTTTTGTATTCACCCAAATGTATTGTAAATACGTGTTTTAGATGTAAAATAATGTGAACTTAACGATCAAAATATAAAAAGTATGATTAGTTCAATACAAATGACTTTAAACGATATTTAGCGGAATTATCACCATTTTTTACCCAATTTTTTCCCAAATTTTTTTTCTATTTTTTGTATTCACCCAAATGTATTGTAAATACGTGTTTTAGATGTAAAATAATGTGAACTTAACGTTAAAAATATAAAAAGTATGATTAGTTTAATAGAAATGACTTAAGACGATATTTAGCGGATTCATCACCTGTATTTCAAAATTTTTTTACGACCTTTTATATTCACCCAAATGTATTGTAAATACGTGTTTTAGATGTATAATAATGTGAACTTAACGATAAAAATATAAAAAGTATGATTAGTTCAATACAAATGACTTTAAACGATGTTTAGCGGAATTATCACCATTTTTTACCAAATTTTTTTTCTATTTTTTGTATTCACCCAAATGTATTGTAAACACGTGTTTTAGATGTAAAATAATGTGAACTTAACATTAAAAATATAAAAAGTATGATTAGTTTAATAGAAATGACTTAAGACGATATTTAGCGGATTCATCACCTGTATTTCAAAATTTTTTTACGACCTTTTATATTCACCCAAATGTATTGTAAAGACGTGTTTTAGATGTAAAATTATGTGAACTTAACGATAAAAATATAAAAAGTATGATTAGTTCAATACAAATGACTTTAAACGATATTTAGCGGAATTATCACCATTTTTTACCAAATTTTTTCCCAAATTTTTTTTCTATTTTTTGTATTCACCCAAATGTATTGTAAATACGTGTTTTAGATGTAAAATAATGTGAACTTAACGATCAAAATATAAAAAGTATGATTAGTTCAATACAAATGACTTTAAACGATATTTAGCGGAATTATCACCATTTTTTACCCAATTTTTTCCCAAATTTTTTTTCTATTTTTTGTATTCACCCAAATGTATTGTAAATACGTGTTTTAGATGTAAAATAATGTGAACTTAACGTTAAAAATATAAAAAGTATGATTAGTTTAATAGAAATGACTTAAGACGATATTTAGCGGATTCATCACCTGTATTTCAAAATTTTTTTACGACCTTTTATATTCACCCAAATGTATTGTAAATACGTGTTTTAGATGTATAATAATGTGAACTTAACGATAAAAATATAAAAAGTATGATTAGTTCAATACAAATGACTTTAAACGATGTTTAGCGGAATTATCACCATTTTTTACCAAATTTTTTCTCTATTTTTTGTATTCACCCAAATGTATTGTAAACACGTGTTTTAGATGTAAAATAATGTGAACTTAACATTAAAAATATAAAAAGTATGATTAGTTTAATAGAAATGACTTAAGACGATATTTAGCGGATTCATCACCTGTATTTCAAAATTTTTTTACGACCTTTTATATTCACCCAAATGTATTGTAAAGACGTGTTTTAGATGTAAAATTATGTGAACTTAACGATAAAAATATAAAAAGTATGATTAGTTCAATACAAATGACTTTAAACGATATTTAGCGGAATTATCACCATTTTTTACCAAATTTTTTTCCCAAATTTTTTTTCTATTTTTTGTATTCACCCAAATGTATTGTAAATACGTGTTTTAGATGTAAAATTATGTGAACTTAACGATCAAAATATAAAAAGTATGATTAGTTCAATACAAATGACTTTAAACGATATTTAGCGGAATTATCACCATTTTTTACCCAATTTTTTCCCAAATTTTTTTTCTATTTTTTGTATTCACCCAAATGTATTGTAAATACGTGTTTTAGATGTAAAATAATGTGAACTTAACGTTAAAAATATAAAAAGTATGATTAGTTTAATAGAAATGACTTAAGACGATATTTAGCGGATTCATCACCTGTATTTCAAAATTTTTTTACGACCTTTTATATTCACCCAAATGTATTGTAAATACGTGTTTTAGATGTATAATAATGTGAACTTAACGATAAAAATATAAAAAGTATGATTAGTTCAATACAAATGACTTTAAACGATATTTAGCGGAATTATCACCATTTTTTACCAAGTTTTTTCCCAAATTTTTTTTCTATTTTTTGTATTCACCCAAATGTATTGTAAATACGTGTTTTAGATGTAAAATAATGTGAACTTAACGATAAAAATATAAAAAGTATGATTAGTTCAATACAAATGACTTTAAACGATATTTAGCGGAATTATCACCATTTTTTACCCAATTTTTTCCCAAATTTTTTTTCTATTTTTTGTATTCACCCAAATGTATTGTAAACACGTGTTTTAGATGTAAAATAATGTGAACTTAACGTTAAAAATATAAAAAGTATGATTAGTTTAATAGAAATGACTTAAGACGATATTTAGCGGATTCATCACCTGTATTTCAAAATTTTTTTACGACCTTTTATATTCACCCAAATGTATTGTAAAGACGTGTTTTAGATGTAAAATAATGTGAACTTAACGATAAAAATATAAAAAGTATGATTAGTTCAATACAAATGACTTTAAACGATATTTAGCGGAATTATCACCATTTTTTACCAAATTTTTTCCCAAATTTTTTTTCTATTTTTTGTATTCACCCAAATGTATTGTAAATACGTGTTTTAGATGTAAAATAATGTGAACTTAACGATAAAAATATAAAAAGTATGATTAGTTCAATACAAATGACTTTAAACGATGTTTAGCGGAATTATCACCATTTTTTACCAAATTTTTTTTCTATTTTTTGTATTCACCCAAATGTATTGTAAACACGTGTTTTAGATGTAAAATAATGTGAACTTAACATTAAAAATATAAAAAGTATGATTAGTTTAATAGAAATGACTTAAGACGATATTTAGCGGATTCATCACCTGTATTTCAAAATTTTTTTACGACCTTTTATATTCACCCAAATGTATTGTAAAGACGTGTTTTAGATGTAAAATTATGTGAACTTAACGATAAAAATATAAAAAGTATGATTAGTTCAATACAAATGACTTTAAACGATATTTAGCGGAATTATCACCATTTTTTACCAAATTTTTTTTCTATTTTTTGTATTCACCCAAATGTATTGTAAATACGTGTTTTAGATGTAAAATAATGTGAACTTAACGATAAAAATATAAAAAGTATGATTAGTTCAATACAAATGACTTTAAACGATATTTAGCGGAATTATCACCATTTTTTACCCAATTTTTTCCCAAATTTTTTTTCTATTTTTTGTATTCACCCAAATGTATTGTAAACACGTGTTTTAGATGTAAAATAATGTGAACTTAACGATAAAAATATAAAAAGTATGATTAGTTTAATAGAAATGACTTAAGACGATATTTAGCGGATTCATCACCTGTATTTCAAAATTTTTTTACGACCTTTTATATTCACCCAAATGTATTGTAAAGACGTGTTTTAGATGTAAAATAATGTGAACTTAACGATAAAAATATAAAAAGTATGATTAGTTCAATACAAATGACTTTAAACGATATTTAGCGGAATTATCACCATTTTTTACCAAATTTTTTCCCAAATTTTTTTTCTATTTTTTGTATTCATCCAAATGTATTGTAAATACGTGTTTTAGATGTAAAATAATGTGAACTTAACGATAAAAATATAAAAAGTATGATTAGTTCAATACAAATGACTTTAAACGATGTTTAGCGGAATTATCACCATTTTTTACCAAATTTTTTTTCTATTTTTTGTATTCACCCAAATGTATTATAAACACGTGTTTTAGATGTAAAATAATGTGAACTTAACATTAAAAATATAAAAAGTATGATTAGTTTAATAGAAATGACTTAAGACGATATTTAGCGGATTCATCACCTGTATTTCAAAATTTTTTTACGACCTTTTATATTCACCCAAATGTATTGTAAAGACGTGTTTTAGATGTAAAATTATGTGAACTTAACGATAAAAATATAAAAAGTATGATTAGTTCAATACAAATGACTTTAAACGATATTTAGCGGAATTATCACCATTTTTTACCAAATTTTTTCCCAAATTTTTTTTCTATTTTTTGTATTCACCCAAATGTATTGTAAATACGTGTTTTAGATGTAAAATAATGTGAACTTAACGATCAAAATATAAAAAGTATGATTAGTTCAATACAAATGACTTTAAACGATATTTAGCGGAATTATCACCATTTTTTACCAAATTTTTTCCCAAATTTTTTTTCTATTTTTTGTATTCACCCAAATGTATTGTAAATACGTGTTTTAGATGTAAAATAATGTGAACTTAACGATAAAAATATAAAAAGTATGATTAGTTCAATACAAATGACTTTAAACGATGTTTAGCGGAATTATCACCATTTTTTACCAAATTTTTTTTCTATTTTTTGTATTCACCCAAATGTATTGTAAACACGTGTTTTAGATGTAAAATAATGTGAACTTAACATTAAAAATATAAAAAGTATGATTAGTTTAATAGAAATGACTTAAGACGATATTTAGCGGATTCATCACCTGTATTTCAAAATTTTTTTACGACCTTTTATATTCACCCAAATGTATTGTAAAGACGTGTTTTAGATGTAAAATTATGTGAACTTAACGATAAAAATATAAAAAGTATGATTAGTTCAATACAAATGACTTTAAACGATATTTAGCGGAATTATCACCATTTTTTACCAAATTTTTTCCCAAATTTTTTTTCTATTTTTTGTATTAACCCAAATGTATTGTAAATACGTGTTTTAGATGTAAAATAATGTGAACTTAACGATCAAAATATAAAAAGTATGATTAGTTCAATACAAATGACTTTAAACGATATTTAGCGGAATTATCACCATTTTTTACCCAATTTTTTCCCAAATTTTTTTTCTATTTTTTGTATTCACCCAAATGTATTGTAAATACGTGTTTTAGATGTAAAATAATGTGAACTTAACGTAAAAAATATAAAAAGTATGATTAGTTTAATAGAAATGACTTAAGACGATATTTAGCGGATTCATCACCTGTATTTCAAAATTTTTTTACGACCTTTTATATTCACCCAAATGTATTGTAAAGACGAGTTTTAGATGTAAAATAATGTGAACTTAACGATAAAAATATAAAAAGTATGATTAGTTCAATACAAATGACTTTAAACGATATTTAGCGGAATTATCACCATTTTTTACCAAATTTTTTTTCTATTTTTTGTATTCACCCAAATGTATTGTAAATACGTGTTTTAGATGTAAAATAATGTGAACTTAACGATAAAAATATAAAAAGTATGATTAGTTCAATACAAATGACTTTAAACGATATTTAGCGGAATTATCACCATTTTTTACCCAATTTTTTCCCAAATTTTTTTTCTATTTTTTGTATTCACCCAAATGTATTGTAAATACGTGTTTTAGATGTAAAATAATGTGAACTTAACGTTAAAAATATAAAAAGTATGATTAGTTTAATAGAAATGACTTAAGACGATATTTAGCGGATTCATCACCTGTATTTCAAAATTTTTTTACGACCTTTTATATTCACCCAAATGTATTGTAAATACGTGTTTTAGATGTATAATAATGTGAACTTAACGATAAAAATATAAAAAGTATGATTAGTTCAATACAAATGACTTTAAACGATATTTAGCGGAATTATCACCATTTTTTACCAAGTTTTTTCCCAAATTTTTTTTCTATTTTTTGTATTCACCCAAATGTATTGTAAATACGTGTTTTAGATGTAAAATAATGTGAACTTAACGATAAAAATATAAAAAGTATGATTAGTTCAATACAAATGACTTTAAACGATGTTTAGCGGAATTATCACCATTTTTTACCAAATTTTTTTTCTATTTTTTGTATTCACCCAAATGTATTGTAAACACGTGTTTTAGATGTAAAATAATGTGAACTTAACATTAAAAATATAAAAAGTATGATTAGTTTAATAGAAATGACTTAAGACGATATTTAGCGGATTCATCACCTGTATTTCAAAATTTTTTTACGACCTTTTATATTCACCCAAATGTATTGTAAAGACGTGTTTTAGATGTAAAATTATGTGAACTTAACGATAAAAATATAAAAAGTATGATTAGTTCAATACAAATGACTTTAAACGATATTTAGCGGAATTATCACCATTTTTTACCAAATTTTTTCCCAAATTTTTTTTCTATTTTTTGTATTCACCCAAATGTATTGTAAATACGTGTTTTAGATGTAAAATAATGTGAACTTAACGATCAAAATATAAAAAGTATGATTAGTTCAATACAAATGACTTTAAACGATATTTAGCGGAATTATCACCATTTTTTACCCAATTTTTTCCCAAATTTTTTTTCTATTTTTTGTATTCACCCAAATGTATTGTAAATACGTGTTTTAGATGTAAAATAATGTGAACTTAACGTTAAAAATATAAAAAGTATGATTAGTTTAATAGAAATGACTTAAGACGATATTTAGCGGATTCATCACCTGTATTTCAAAATTTTTTTACGACCTTTTATATTCACCCAAATGTATTGTAAATACGTGTTTTAGATGTATAATAATGTGAACTTAACGATAAAAATATAAAAAGTATGATTAGTTCAATACAAATGACTTTAAACGATATTTAGCGGAATTATCACCATTTTTTACCAAGTTTTTTCCCAAATTTTTTTTCTATTTTTTGTATTCACCCAAATGTATTGTAAATACGTGTTTTAGATGTAAAATAATGTGAACTTAACGATAAAAATATAAAAAGTATGATTAGTTCAATACAAATGACTTTAAACGATATTTAGCGGAATTATCACCATTTTTTACCCAATTTTTACCCAAATTTTTTTTCTATTTTTTGTATTCACCCAAATGTATTGTAAACACGTGTTTTAGATGTACAATATTGTGAACTTAACGTTAAAAATATAAAAAGTATGATTAGTTTAATAGAAATGACTTAAGACGATATTTAGCGGATTCATCACCTGTATTTCAAAATTTTTTTACGACCATTTATATTCACCTAAATGTATTGTAAAGACGTGTTTTAGATGTAAAATAATGTGAACTTAACGATAAAAATATAAAAAGTATGATTAGTCCAATACAAATGACTTTAAACGATATTTAGCGGAATTATCACCATTTTTTCCCAAATTTTTTTTCTATTTTTTGTATTCACCCAAATGTATTGTAAATACTTGTTTTAGATGTAAAATAATGTGAACTTAACGATCAAAATATAAAAAGTATGATTAGTTCAATACAAATGACTTTAAACGATATTTAGCGGAATTATCACCATTTTTTACCAAATTTTTTTTCTATTTTTTGTATTCACCCAAATGTATTGTAAACACGTGTTTTAGATGTAAAATAATGTGAACTTAACGTTAAAAATATAAAAAGTATGATTAGTTTAATAGAAATGACTTAAGACGATATTTAGCGGATTCATCACCTGTATTTCAAAATTTTTTTACGACCTTTTATATTCACCCAAATGTATTGTAAAGACGTGTTTTAGATGTAAAATAATGTGAACTTAACGATAAAAATATAAAAAGTATGATTAGTTCAATACAAATGACTTTAAACGATATTTAGCGGAATTATCAGCATTTTTTACCCAATTTTTTCCCAAATTTTTTTTCTATTTTTTGTATTCACCCAAATGTATTTTAAATACGTGTTTTAGATGTAAAATAATGTGAACTTAACGATAAAAATATAAAAAGTATGATTAGTTCAATACAAATGACTTTAAACGATATTTAGCGGAATTATCACCATTTTTTACCAAATTTTTTCCCAAATTTTTTTTCTATTTTTTGTATTCACCCAAATGTATTGTAAATACGTGTTTTAGATGTAAAATAATGTGAACTTAACGATCAAAATATAAAAAGTATGATTAGTTCAATACAAATGACTTTAAACGATATTTAGCGGAATTATCACCATTTTTTACCAAATTTTTTTTCTATTTTTTGTATTCACCCAAATGTATTGTAAACACGTGTTTTAGATGTAAAATAATGTGAACTTAACGTTAAAAATATAAAAAGTATGATTAGTTTAATAGAAATGACTTAAGACGATATTTAGCGGATTCATCACCTGTATTTCAAAATTTTTTTACGACCTTTTATATTCACCCAAATGTATTGTAAAGACGTGTTTTAGATGTAAAATAATGTGAACTTAACGATAAAAATATAAAAAGTATGATTAGTTCAATACAAATGACTTTAAACGATATTTAGCGGAATTATCAGCATTTTTTACCCAATTTTTTCCCAAATTTTTTTTCTATTTTTTGTATTCACCCAAATGTATTGTAAATACGTGTTTTAGATGTAAAATTATGTGAACTTAACGATAAAAATATAAAAAGTATGATTAGTTCAATACAAATGACTTTAAACGATATTTAGCGGAATTATCACCATTTTTTACCCAATTTTTTCCCAAATTTTTTTTCTATTTTTTGTATTCACCCAAATGTATTGTAAATACGTGTTTTAGATGTAAAATAATGTGAACTTAACGATAAAAATATAAAAAGTATGATTAGTTCAATACAAATGACTTTAAACGATATTTAGCGGAATTATCACCATTTTTTACCCAATTTTTTCCCAAATTTTTTTTCTATTTTTTGTATTCACCCAAATGTATTGTAAACACGTGTTTTAGATGTAAAATAATGTGAACTTAACGTTAAAAATATAAAAAGTATGATTAGTTTAATAGAAATGACTTAAGACGATATTTAGCGGATTCATCACCTGTATTTCAAAATTTTTTTACGACCTTTTATATTCACCCAAATGTATTGTAAAGACGTGTTTTAGATGTAAAATAATGTGAACTTAACGATAAAAATATAAAAAGTATGTTTAGTTCAATACAAATGACTTTAAACGATATTTAGCGGAATTATCACCATTTTTTACCAAATTTTTTTCCAAATTTTTTTTCTATTTTTTGTATTCACCCAAATGTATTGTAAATACGTGTTTTAGATGTAAAATAATGTGAACTTATCGTTAAAAATATAAAAAGTATGATTAGTTCAATACAAATGACTTTAAACGATATTTAGCGGAATTATCACCATTTTTTACCCAATTTTTTCCCAAATTTTTTTTCTATTTTTTGTATTCACCCAAATGTATTGTAAATACGTGTTTTAGATGTAAAATAATGTGAACTTAACGATAAAAATATAAAAAGTATGATTAGTTCAATACAAATGACTTTAAACGATATTTTGCGGAATTATCACCATTTTTTACCAAATTTTTTCCCAAATTTTTTTTCTATTTTTTGTATTCACCCAAATGTATTGTAAACAAGTGTTTTAGATGTAAAATAATGTGAACTTAACGTTAAAAATATAAAAAGTATGATTAGTTTAATAGAAATGACTTAAGACGATATTTAGCGGATTCATCACCTGTATTTCAAAATTTTTTTACGACCTTTTATATTCACCCAAATGTATTGTAAAGACGTGTTTTAGATGTAAAATAATGTGAACTTAACGATAAAATTTTAAAAAGTATGATTAGTTCAATACAAATGACTTTAAACGATATTTAGCGGAATTATCACCATTTTTTACCAAATTTTTTCCCAAATTTTTTTTCTATTTTTTGTATTCACCCAAATGTATTGTAAATACGTGTTTTAGATGTAAAATAATGTGAACTTAACGTTTAAAATATAAAAAGTATGATTAGTTTAATAGAAATGACTTAAGACGATATTTAGCGGATTCATCACCTGTATTTCAAAATTTTTTTACGACCATTTATATTCACCCAAATGTATTGTAAAGACGTGTTTTAGATGTAAAATAATGTGAACTTAACGATAAAAATATAAAAAGTATGATTAGTTCAATACAAATGACTTTAAACGATATTTAGCGGAATTATCACCATTTTTTACCAAATTTTTTCCCAAATTTTTTTTCTATTTTTTGTATTCACCCAAATGTATTGTAAATACGTGTTTTAGATGTAAAATAATGTGAACTTAACGATAAAAATATAAAAAGTATGATTAGTTCAATACAAATGACTTTAAACGATGTTTAGCGGAATTATCACCATTTTTTACCAAATTTTTTTTCTATTTTTTGTATTCACCCAAATGTATTGTAAACACGTGTTTTAGATGTAAAATAATGTGAACTTAACATTAAAAATATAAAAAGTATGATTAGTTTAATAGAAATGACTTAAGACGATATTTAGCGGATTCATCACCTATATTTCAAAATTTTTTTACGACCTTTTATATTCACCCAAATGTATTGTAAAGACGTGTTTTAGATGTAAAATTATGTGAACTTAACGATAAAAATATAAAAAGTATGATTAGTTCAATACAAATGACTTTAAACGATATTTAGCGGAATTATCACCATTTTTTACCAAATTTTTTTTCTATTTTTTGTATTCACCCAAATGTATTGTAAATACGTGTTTTAGATGTAAAATAATGTGAACTTAACGATAAAAATATAAAAAGTATGATTAGTTTAATAGAAATGACTTAAGACGATATTTAGCGGATTCATCACCTGTATTTCAAAATTTTTTTACGACCTTTTATATTCACCCAAATGTATTGTAAAGACGTGTTTTAGATGTAAAATAATGTGAACTTAACGATAAAAATATAAAAAGTATGATTAGTTCAATACAAATGACTTTAAACGATATTTAGCGGAATTATCACCATTTTTTACCCAATTTTTTCCCAAATTTTTTTTCTATTTTTTGTATTCACCCAAATGTATTGTAAACACGTGTTTTAGATGTAAAATAATGTGAACTTAACGATAAAAATATAAAAAGTATGATTAGTTCAATACAAATGACTTTAAACGATATTTAGCGGAATTATCACCATTTTTTACCCAATTTTTTCCCAAATTTTTTTTCTATTTTTTGTATTCACCCAAATGTATTGTAAACACGTGTTTTAGATGTAAAATAATGTGAACTTAACGTTAAAAATATAAAAAGTATGATTAGTTTAATAGAAATGACTTAAGACGATATTTAGCGGATTCATCACCTGTATTTCAAAATTTTTTTACGACCTTTTATATTCACCCAAATGTATTGTAAAGACGTGTTTTAGATGTAAAATAATGTGAACTTAACGATAAAATTTTAAAAAGTATGATTAGTTCAATACAAATGACTTTAAACGATATTTAGCGGAATTATCACCATTTTTTACCAAATTTTTTCCCAAATTTTTTTTCTATTTTTTGTATTCACCCAAATGTATTGTAAATACGTGTTTTAGATGTAAAATAATGTGAACTTAACGTTTAAAATATAAAAAGTATGATTAGTTTAATAGAAATGACTTAAGACGATATTTAGCGGATTCATCACCTGTATTTCAAAATTTTTTTACGACCATTTATATTCACCCAAATGTATTGTAAAGACGTGTTTTAGATGTAAAATAATGTGAACTTAACGATAAAAATATAAAAAGTATGATTAGTTCAATACAAATGACTTTAAACGATATTTAGCGGAATTATCACCATTTTTTACCAAATTTTTTCCCAAATTTTTTTTCTATTTTTTGTATTCACCCAAATGTATTGTAAATACGTGTTTTAGATGTAAAATAATGTGAACTTAACGATAAAAATATAAAAAGTATGATTAGTTCAATACAAATGACTTTAAACGATGTTTAGCGGAATTATCACCATTTTTTACCAAATTTTTTTTCTATTTTTTGTATTCACCCAAATGTATTGTAAACACGTGTTTTAGATGTAAAATAATGTGAACTTAACATTAAAAATATAAAAAGTATGATTAGTTTAATAGAAATGACTTAAGACGATATTTAGCGGATTCATCACCTATATTTCAAAATTTTTTTACGACCTTTTATATTCACCCAAATGTATTGTAAAGACGTGTTTTAGATGTAAAATTATGTGAACTTAACGATAAAAATATAAAAAGTATGATTAGTTCAATACAAATGACTTTAAACGATATTTAGCGGAATTATCACCATTTTTTACCAAATTTTTTTTCTATTTTTTGTATTCACCCAAATGTATTGTAAATACGTGTTTTAGATGTAAAATAATGTGAACTTAACGATCAAAATATAAAAAGTATGATTAGTTCAATACAAATGACTTTAAACGATATTTAGCGGAATTATCACCATTTTTTACCCAATTTTTTCCCAAATTTTTTTTCTATTTTTTGTATTCACCCAAATGTATTGTAAATACGTGTTTTAGATGTAAAATAATGTGAACTTAACGTTAAAAATATAAAAAGTATGATTAGTTTAATAGAAATGACTTAAGACGATATTTAGCGGATTCATCACCTGTATTTCAAAATTTTTTTACGACCTTTTATATTCACCCAAATGTATTGTAAATACGTGTTTTAGATGTATAATAATGTGAACTTAACGATAAAAATATAAAAAGTATGATTAGTTCAATACAAATGACTTTAAACGATATTTAGCGGAATTATCACCATTTTTTACCAAGTTTTTTCCCAAATTTTTTTTCTATTTTTTGTATTCACCCAAATGTATTGTAAATACGTGTTTTAGATGTAAAATAATGTGAACTTAACGATAAAAATATAAAAAGTATGATTAGTTCAATACAAATGACTTTAAACGATGTTTAGCGGAATTATCACCATTTTTTACCAAATTTTTTTTCTATTTTTTGTATTCACCCAAATGTATTGTAAACACGTGTTTTAGATGTAAAATAATGTGAACTTAACATTAAAAATATAAAAAGTATGATTAGTTTAATAGAAATGACTTAAGACGATATTTAGCGGATTCATCACCTGTATTTCAAAATTTTTTTACGACCTTTTATATTCACCCAAATGTATTGTAAAGACGTGTTTTAGATGTAAAATAATGTGAACTTAACGATAAAAATATAAAAAGTATGATTAGTTCAATACAAATGACTTTAAACGATATTTAGCGGAATTATCAGCATTTTTTACCAAGTTTTTTCCCAAATTTTTTTTCTATTTTTTGTATTCACCCAAATGTATTGTAAATACGTGTTTTAGATGTAAAATAATGTGAACTTAACGATAAAAATATAAAAAGTATGATTAGTTCAATACAAATGACTTTAAACGATATTTAGCGGAATTATCACCATTTTTTACTCAATTTTTACCCAAATTTTTTTTCTATTTTTTGTATTCACCCAAATGTATTGTAAACACGTGTTTTAGATGTACAATATTGTGAACTTAACGTTAAAAATATAAAAAGTATGATTAGTTTAATAGAAATGACTTAAGACGATATTTAGCGGATTCATCACCTGTATTTCAAAATTTTTTTACGACCATTTATATTCACCTAAATGTATTGTAAATACTTGTTTTAGATGTAAAATATTGTGAACTTAACGATCAAAATATAAAAAGTATGATTAGTTCAATACAAATGACTTTAAACGATATTTAGCGGAACTATCACCATTTTTTACCAAATTTTTTTTCTATTTTTTGTATTCACCCAAATGTATTGTAAACACGTGTTTTAGATGTAAAATAATGTGAACTTAACGTTAAAAATATAAAAAGTATGATTAGTTTAATAGAAATGACTTAAGACGATATTTAGCGGATTCATCACCTGTATTTCAAAATTTTTTTACGACCTTTTATATTCACCCAAATGTATTGTAAAGACGTGTTTTAGATGTAAAATAATGTGAACTTAACGATAAAAATATAAAAATTATGATTAGTTCAATACAAATGACTTTAAACGATATTTAGCGGAATTATCAGCATTTTTTACCCAATTTTTTCCCAAATTTTTTTTCTATTTTTTGTATTCACCCAAATGTATTTTAAATACGTGTTTTAGATGTAAAATAATGTGAACTTAACGATAAAAATATAAAAAGTATGATTAGTTCAATACAAATGACTTTAAACGATATTTAGCGGAATTATCACCATTTTTTACCAAATTTTTTCCCAAATTTTTTTTCTATTTTTTGTATTCACCCAAATGTATTGTAAATACGTGTTTTAGATGTAAAATAATGTGAACTTAACGATCAAAATATAAAAAGTATGATTAGTTCAATACAAATGACTTTAAACGATATTTAGCGGAATTATCACCATTTTTTACCAAATTTTTTTTCTATTTTTTGTATTCACCCAAATGTATTGTAAACACGTGTTTTAGATGTAAAATAATGTGAACTTAACGTTAAAAATATAAAAAGTATGATTAGTTTAATAGAAATGACTTAAGACGATATTTAGCGGATTCATCACCTGTATTTCAAAATTTTTTTACGACCTTTTATATTCACCCAAATGTATTGTAAAGACGTGTTTTAGATGTAAAATAATGTGAACTTAACGATAAAAATATAAAAAGTATGATTAGTTCAATACAAATGACTTTAAACGATATTTAGCGGAATTATCAGCATTTTTTACCCAATTTTTTCCCAAATTTTTTTTCTATTTTTTGTATTCACCCAAATGTATTGTAAATACGTGTTTTAGATGTAAAATAATGTGAACTTAACGATCAAAATATAAAAAGTATGATTAGTTCAATACAAATGACTTTAAACGATATTTAGCGGAATTATCACCATTTTTTACCAAATTTTTTTTCTATTTTTTGTATTCACCCAAATGTATTGTAAACACGTGTTTTAGATGTAAAATAATGTGAACTTAACGTTAAAAATATAAAAAGTATGATTAGTTTAATAGAAATGACTTAAGACGATATTTAGCGGATTCATCACCTGTATTTCAAAATTTTTTTACGACCTTTTATATTCACCCAAATGTATTGTAAAGACGTGTTTTAGATGTAAAATAATGTGAACTTAACGATAAAAACATAAAAAGTATGATTAGTTCAATACAAATGACTTTAAACGATATTTAGCGGAATAATCAGCATTTTTTACCCAATTTTTTCCCAAATTTTTTTTCTATTTTTTGTATTCACCCAAATGTATTGTAAATACGTGTTTTAGATGTAAAATTATGTGAACTTAACGATAAAAATATAAAAAGTATGATTAGTTCAATACAAATGACTTTAAACGATATTTAGCGGAATTATCACCATTTTTTACCCAATTTTTTCCCAAATTTTTTTTCTATTTTTTGTATTCACCCAAATGTATTGTAAATACGTGTTTTAGATGTAAAATAATGTGAACTTAACGATAAAAATATAAAAAGTATGATTAGTTCAATACAAATGACTTTAAACGATATTTAGCGGAATTATCACCATTTTTTACCCAATTTTTTCCCAAATTTTTTTTCTATTTTTTGTATTCACCCAAATGTATTGTAAACACGTGTTTTAGATGTAAAATAATGTGAACTTAACGTTAAAAATATAAAAAGTATGATTAGTTTAATAGAAATGACTTAAGACGATATTTAGCGGATTCATCACCTGTATTTCAAAATTTTTTTACGACCTTTTATATTCACCCAAATGTATTGTAAAGACGTGTTTTAGATGTAAAATAATGTGAACTTAACGATAAAAATATAAAAAGTATGATTAGTTCAATACAAATGACTTTAAACGATATTTAGCGGAATTATCACCATTTTTTACCAAATTTTTTTCCAAATTTTTTTTCTATTTTTTGTATTCACCCAAATGTATTGTAAATACGTGTTTTAGATGTAAAATAATGTGAACTTATCGTTAAAAATATAAAAAGTATGATTAGTTCAATACAAATGACTTTAAACGATATTTAGCGGAATTATCACCATTTTTTACCCAATTTTTTCCCAAATTTTTTTTCTATTTTTTGTATTCACCCAAATGTATTGTAAATACGTGTTTTAGATGTAAAATAATGTGAACTTAACGATAAAAATATAAAAAGTATGATTAGTTCAATACAAATGACTTTAAACGATATTTAGCGGAATTATCACCATTTTTTACCCAATTTTTTCCCAAATTTTTTTTCTATTTTTTGTATTCACCCAAATGTATTGTAAACAAGTGTTTTAGATGTAAAATAATGTGAACTTAACGTTAAAAATATAAAAAGTATGATTAGTTTAATAGAAATGACTTAAGACGATATTTAGCGGATTCATCACCTGTATTTCAAAATTTTTTTACGACCTTTTATATTCACCCAAATGTATTGTAAAGACGTGTTTTAGATGTAAAATAATGTGAACTTAACGATAAAATTTTAAAAAGTATGATTAGTTCAATACAAATGACTTTAAACGATATTTAGCGGAATTATCACCATTTTTTACCAAATTTTTTCCCAAATTTTTTTTCTATTTTTTGTATTCACCCAAATGTATTGTAAATACGTGTTTTAGATGTAAAATAATGTGAACTTAACGTTTAAAATATAAAAAGTATGATTAGTTTAATAGAAATGACTTAAGACGATATTTAGCGGATTCATCACCTGTATTTCAAAATTTTTTTACGACCATTTATATTCACCCAAATGTATTGTAAAGACGTGTTTTAGATGTAAAATAATGTGAACTTAACGATAAAAATATAAAAAGTATGATTAGTTCAATACAAATGACTTTAAACGATATTTAGCGGAATTATCACCATTTTTTACCAAATTTTTTCCCAAATTTTTTTTCTATTTTTTGTATTCACCCAAATGTATTGTAAATACGTGTTTTAGATGTAAAATAATGTGAACTTAACGATCAAAATATAAAAAGTATGATTAGTTCAATACAAATGACTTAAAACGATATTTAGCGGAATTATCAGCATTTTTTACCCAATTTTTTCCCAAATTTTTTTTCTATTTTTTATATTCACCCAAATGTATTGTAAATACATGTTTTAGATGTAAAATAATGTGAACTTAACGATAAAAATATAAAAAGTATGATTAGTTCAATACAAATGACTTTAAACGATATTTAGCGGAATTATCACCATTTTTTACCAAATTTTTTCCCAAATTTTTTTTCTATTTTTTGTATTCACCCAAATGTATTGTAAATACGTGTTTTAGATGTAAAATAATGTGAACTTAACGATCAAAATATAAAAAGTATGATTAGTTCAATACAAATGACTTTAAACGATATTTAGCGGAATTATCACCATTTTTTACCCAATTTTTTTCCAAATTTTTTTTCTATTTTTTGTATTCACCCAAATGTATTGTAAATACGTGTTTTAGATGTAAAATAATGTGAACTTATCGTTAAAAATATAAAAAGTATGATTAGTTCAATACAAATGACTTTAAACGATATTTAGCGGAATTATCACCATTTTTTACCCAATTTTTTCCCAAATTTTTTTTCTATTTTTTGTATTCACCCAAATGTATTGTAAACACGTGTTTTAGATGTAAAATAATGTGAACTTAACGTTAAAAATATAAAAAGTATGATTAGTTTAATAGAAATGACTTAAGACGATATTTAGCGGATTCATCACCTGTATTTCAAAATTTTTTTACGACCTTTTATATTCACCCAAATGTATTGTAAAGACGTGTTTTAGATGTAAAATAATGTGAACTTAACGATAAAAATATAAAAAGTATGATTAGTTCAATACAAATGACTTTAAACGATATTTAGCGGAATTATCACCATTTTTTACCAAATTTTTTTCCAAATTTTTTTTCTATTTTTTGTATTCACCCAAATGTATTGTAAATACGTGTTTTAGATGTAAAATAATGTGAACTTAACGATAAAAATATAAAAAGTATGATTAGTTCAATACAAATGACTTAAAACGATATTTAGCGGAATTATCAGCATTTTTTACCAAATTTTTTTTCTATTTTTTGTATTCACCCAAATGTATTGTAAATACGTGTTTTAGATGTAAAATAATGTGAACTTATCGTTAAAAATATAAAAAGTATGATTAGTTCAATACAAATGACTTTAAACGATATTTAGCGGAATTATCACCATTTTTTACCCAATTTTTTCCCAAATTTTTTTCTATTTTTTGTATTCACCCAAATGTATTGTAAACACGTGTTTTAGATGTAAAATAATGTGAACTTAACGTTAAAAATATAAAAAGTATGATTAGTTTAATAGAAATGACTTAAGACGATATTTAGCGGATTCATCACCTGTATTTCAAAATTTTTTTACGACCTTTTATATTCACCCAAATGTATTGTAAAGACGTGTTTTAGATGTAAAATAATGTGAACTTAACGATAAAATTTTAAAAAGTATGATTAGTTCAATACAAATGACTTTAAACGATATTTAGCGGAATTATCACCATTTTTTACCAAATTTTTTCCCAAATTTTTTTTCTATTTTTTGTATTCACCCAAATGTATTGTAAATACGTGTTTTAGATGTAAAATAATGTGAACTTAACGTTTAAAATATAAAAAGTATGATTAGTTTAATAGAAATGACTTAAGACGATATTTAGCGGATTCATCACCTGTATTTAAAAATTTTTTTACGACCATTTATATTCACCCAAATGTATTGTAAAGACGTGTTTTAGATGTAAAATAATGTGAACTTATCGTTAAAAATATAAAAAGTATGATTAGTTCAATACAAATGACTTTAAACGATATTTAGCGGAATTATCACCATTTTTTACCCAATTTTTTCCCAAATTTTTTTCTATTTTTTGTATTCACCCAAATGTATTGTAAACACGTGTTTTAGATGTAAAATAATGTGAACTTAACGTTAAAAATATAAAAAGTATGATTAGTTTAATAGAAATGACTTAAGACGATATTTAGCGGATTCATCACCTGTATTTCAAAATTTTTTTACGACCTTTTATATTCACCCAAATGTATTGTAAAGACGTGTTTTAGATGTAAAATAATGTGAACTTAACGATAAAATTTTAAAAAGTATGATTAGTTCAATACAAATGACTTTAAACGATATTTAGCGGAATTATCACCATTTTTTACCAAATTTTTTCCCAAATTTTTTTTCTATTTTTTGTATTCACCCAAATGTATTGTAAATACGTGTTTTAGATGTAAAATAATGTGAACTTAACGTTTAAAATATAAAAAGTATGATTAGTTTAATAGAAATGACTTAAGACGATATTTAGCGGATTCATCACCTGTATTTAAAAATTTTTTTACGACCATTTATATTCACCCAAATGTATTGTAAAGACGTGTTTTAGATGTAAAATAATGTGAACTTAACGATAAAAATATAAAAAGTATGATTAGTTCAATACAAATGACTTTAAACGATATTTAGCGGAATTATCACCATTTTTTACCAAATTTTTTCCCAAATTTTTTTTCTATTTTTTGTATTCACCCAAATGTATTGTAAATACGTGTTTTAGATGTAAAATAATGTGAACTTAACGATCAAAATATAAAAAGTATGATTAGTTCAATACAAATGACTTAAAACGATATTTAGCGGAATTATCAGCATTTTTTACCAAATTTTTTTTCTATTTTTTGTATTCACCCAAATGTATTGTAAATACGTGTTTTAGATGTAAAATAATGTGAACTTATCGTTAAAAATATAAAAAGTATGATTAGTTCAATACAAATGACTTTAAACGATATTTAGCGGAATTATCACCATTTTTTACCCAATTTTTTCCCAAATTTTTTTTCTATTTTTTGTATTCACCCAAATGTATTGTAAACACGTGTTTTAGATGTAAAATAATGTGAACTTAACGTTAAAAATATAAAAAGTATGATTAGTTTAATAGAAATGACTTAAGACGATATTTAGCGGATTCATCACCTGTATTTCAAAATTTTTTTACGACCTTTTATATTCACCCAAATGTATTGTAAAGACGTGTTTTAGATGTAAAATAATGTGAACTTAACGATAAAAATATAAAAAGTATGATTAGTTCAATACAAATGACTTTAAACGATATTTAGCGGAATTATCACCATTTTTTACCAAATTTTTTTCCAAATTTTTTTTCTATTTTTTGTATTCACCCAAATGTATTGTAAATACGTGTTTTAGATGTAAAATAATGTGAACTTATCGTTAAAAATATAAAAAGTATGATTAGTTCAATACAAATGACTTTAAACGATATTTAGCGGAATTATCACCATTTTTTACCCAATTTTTTCCCAAATTTTTTTTCTATTTTTTGTATTCACCCAAATGTATTGTAAATACGTGTTTTAGATGTAAAATAATGTGAACTTAACGATAAAAATATAAAAAGTATGATTAGTTCAATACAAATGACTTTAAACGATATTTTGCGGAATTATCACCATTTTTTACCAAATTTTTTCCCAAATTTTTTTTCTATTTTTTGTATTCACCCAAATGTATTGTAAACAAGTGTTTTAGATGTAAAATAATGTGAACTTAACGTTAAAAATATAAAAAGTATGATTAGTTTAATAGAAATGACTTAAGACGATATTTAGCGGATTCATCACCTGTATTTCAAAATTTTTTTACGACCTTTTATATTCACCCAAATGTATTGTAAAGACGTGTTTTAGATGTAAAATAATGTGAACTTAACGATAAAATTTTAAAAAGTATGATTAGTTCAATACAAATGACTTTAAACGATATTTAGCGGAATTATCACCATTTTTTACCAAATTTTTTCCCAAATTTTTTTTCTATTTTTTGTATTCACCCAAATGTATTGTAAATACGTGTTTTAGATGTAAAATAATGTGAACTTAACGTTTAAAATATAAAAAGTATGATTAGTTTAATAGAAATGACTTAAGACGATATTTAGCGGATTCATCACCTGTATTTAAAAATTTTTTTACGACCATTTATATTCACCCAAATGTATTGTAAAGACGTGTTTTAGATGTAAAATAATGTGAACTTAACGATAAAAATATAAAAAGTATGATTAGTTCAATACAAATGACTTTAAACGATATTTAGCGGAATTATCACCATTTTTTACCAAATTTTTTCCCAAATTTTTTTTCTATTTTTTGTATTCACCCAAATGTATTGTAAATACGTGTTTTAGATGTAAAATAATGTGAACTTAACGATCAAAATATAAAAAGTATGATTAGTTCAATACAAATGACATAAAACGATATTTAGCGGAATTATCAGCATTTTTTACCCAATTTTTTCCCAAATTTTTTTTCTATTTTTTATATTCACCCAAATGTATTGTAAATACGTGTTTTAGATGTAAAATAATGTGAACTTAACGATCAAAATATAAAAAGTATGATTAGTTCAATACAAATGACTTTAAACGATATTTAGCGGAATTATCACCATTTTTTACCCAATTTTTTCCCAAATTTTTTTTCTATTTTTTGTATTCACCCAAATGTATTGTAAACACGTGTTTTAGATGTAAAATAATGTGAACTTAACGTTGAAAATATAAAAAGTATGATTAGTTTAATAGAAATGACTTAAGACGATATTTAGCGGATTCATCACCTGTATTTCAAAATTTTTTTACGACCTTTTATATTCACCCAAATGTATTGTAAAGACGTGTTTTAGATGTAAAATTATGTGAACTTAACGATAAAAATATAAAAAGTATGATTAGTTCAATACAAATGACTTTAAACGATATTTAGCGGAATTATCACCATTTTTTACCAAATTTTTTCCCAAATTTTTTTTCTATTTTTTGTATTCACCCAAATGTATTGTAAATACGTGTTTTAGATGTAAAATAATGTGAACTTAACGATCAAAATATAAAAAGTATGATTAGTTCAATACAAATGACTTAAAACGATATTTAGCGGAATTATCAGCATTTTTTACCCAATTTTTTCCCAAATTTTTTTTCTATTTTTTATATTCACCCAAATGTATTGTAAATACATGATTTAGATGTAAAATAATGTGAACTTAACGATAAAAATATAAAAAGTATGATTAGTTCAATACAAATGACTTTAAACGATATTTAGCGGAATTATCACCATTTTTTACCAAATTTTTTCCCAAATTTTTTTTCTATTTTTTGTATTCACCCAAATGTATTGTAAATACGTGTTTTAGATGTAAAATAATGTGAACTTAACGATCAAAATATAAAAAGTATGATTAGTTCAATACAAATGACTTTAAACGATATTTAGCGGAATTATCACCATTTTTTACCCAATTTTTTTCCAAATTTTTTTTCTATTTTTTGTATTCACCCAAATGTATTGTAAATACGTGTTTTAGATGTAAAATAATGTGAACTTATCGTTAAAAATATAAAAAGTATGATTAGTTCAATACAAATGACTTTAAACGATATTTAGCGGAATTATCACCATTTTTTACCCAATTTTTTCCCAAATTTTTTTTCTATTTTTTGTATTCACCCAAATGTATTGTAAACACGTGTTTTAGATGTAAAATAATGTGAACTTAACGTTAAAAATATAAAAAGTATGATTAGTTTAATAGAAATGACTTAAGACGATATTTAGCGGATTCATCACCTGTATTTCAAAATTTTTTTACGACCTTTTATATTCACCCAAATGTATTGTAAAGACGTGTTTTAGATGTAAAATTATGTGAACTTAACGATAAAAATATAAAAAGTATGATTAGTTCAATACAAATGACTTAAAACGATATTTAGCGGAATTATCAGCATTTTTTACCAAATTTTTTTTCTATTTTTTGTATTCACCCAAATGTATTGTAAATACGTGTTTTAGATGTAAAATAATGTGAACTTATCGTTAAAAATATAAAAAGTATGATTAGTTCAATACAAATGACTTTAAACGATATTTAGCGGAATTATCACCATTTTTTACCCAATTTTTTCCCAAATTTTTTTCTATTTTTTGTATTCACCCAAATGTATTGTAAACACGTGTTTTAGATGTAAAATAATGTGAACTTAACGTTAAAAATATAAAAAGTATGATTAGTTTAATAGAAATGACTTAAGACGATATTTAGCGGATTCATCACCTGTATTTCAAAATTTTTTTACGACCTTTTATATTCACCCAAATGTATTGTAAAGACGTGTTTTAGATGTAAAATAATGTGAACTTAACGATAAAATTTTAAAAAGTATGATTAGTTCAATACAAATGACTTTAAACGATATTTAGCGGAATTATCACCATTTTTTACCAAATTTTTTCCCAAATTTTTTTTCTATTTTTTGTATTCACCCAAATGTATTGTAAATACGTGTTTTAGATGTAAAATAATGTGAACTTAACGTTTAAAATATAAAAAGTATGATTAGTTTAATAGAAATGACTTAAGACGATATTTAGCGGATTCATCACCTGTATTTAAAAATTTTTTTACGACCATTTATATTCACCCAAATGTATTGTAAAGACGTGTTTTAGATGTAAAATAATGTGAACTTAACGATAAAAATATAAAAAGTATGATTAGTTCAATACAAATGACTTTAAACGATATTTAGCGGAATTATCACCATTTTTTACCAAATTTTTTCCCAAATTTTTTTTCTATTTTTTGTATTCACCCAAATGTATTGTAAATACGTGTTTTAGATGTAAAATAATGTGAACTTAACGATCAAAATATAAAAAGTATGATTAGTTCAATACAAATGACTTAAAACGATATTTAGCGGAATTATCAGCATTTTTTACCCAATTTTTTCCCAAATTTTTTTTCTATTTTTTATATTCACCCAAATGTATTGTAAATACGTGTTTTAGATGTAAAATAATGTGAACTTAACGATCAAAATATAAAAAGTATGATTAGTTCAATACAAATGACTTTAAACGATATTTAGCGGAATTATCACCATTTTTTACCCAATTTTTTCCCAAATTTTTTTTCTATTTTTTGTATTCACCCAAATGTATTGTAAACACGTGTTTTAGATGTAAAATAATGTGAACTTAACGTTGAAAATATAAAAAGTATGATTAGTTTAATAGAAATGACTTAAGACGATATTTAGCGGATTCATCACCTGTATTTCAAAATTTTTTTACGACCTTTTATATTCACCCAAATGTATTGTAAAGACGTGTTTTAGATGTAAAATTATGTGAACTTAACGATAAAAATATAAAAAGTATGATTAGTTCAATACAAATGACTTTAAACGATATTTAGCGGAATTATCACCATTTTTTACCCAATTTTTTCCCAAATTTTTTTTCTATTTTTTGTATTCACCCAAATGTATTGTAAATACGTGTTTTAGATGTAAAATAATGTGAACTTAACGATAAAAATATAAAAAGTATGATTAGTTCAATACAAATGACTTTAAACGATATTTTGCGGAATTATCACCATTTTTTACCAAATTTTTTCCCAAATTTTTTTTCTATTTTTTGTATTCACCCAAATGTATTGTAAACAAGTGTTTTAGATGTAAAATAATGTGAACTTAACGTTAAAAATATAAAAAGTATGATTAGTTTAATAGAAATTACTTAAGACGATATTTAGCGGATTCATCACCTGTATTTCAAAATTTTTTTACGACCTTTTATATTCACCCAAATGTATTGTAAAGACGTGTTTTAGATGTAAAATAATGTGAACTTAACGATAAAATTTTAAAAAGTATGATTAGTTCAATACAAATGACTTTAAACGATATTTAGCGGAATTATCACCATTTTTTACCAAATTTTTTCCCAAATTTTTTTTCTATTTTTTGTATTCACCCAAATGTATTGTAAATACGTGTTTTAGATGTAAAATAATGTGAACTTAACGTTAAAAATATAAAAAGTATGATTAGTTTAATAGAAATGACTTAAGACGATATTTAGCGGATTCATCACCTGTATTTCAAAATTTTTTTACGACCTTTTATATTCACCCAAATGTATTGTAAAGACGTGTTTTAGATGTAAAATAATGTGAACTTAACGATAAAAATATAAAAAGTATGATTAGTTCAATACAAATGACTTTAAACGATATTTAGCGGAATTATCACCATTTTTTACCAAATTTTTTTCCAAATTTTTTTTCTATTTTTTGTATTCACCCAAATGTATTGTAAATACGTGTTTTAGATGTAAAATAATGTGAACTTATCGTTAAAAATATAAAAAGTATGATTAGTTCAATACAAATGACTTTAAACGATATTTAGCGGAACTATCACCATTTTTTACCCAATTTTTTCCCAAATTTTTTTTCTATTTTTTGTATTCACCCAAATGTATTGTAAATACGTGTTTTAGATGTAAAATAATGTGAACTTAACGATAAAAATATAAAAAGTATGATTAGTTCAATACAAATGACTTTAAACGATATTTTGCGGAATTATCACCATTTTTTACCAAATTTTTTCCCAAATTTTTTTTCTATTTTTTGTATTCACCCAAATGTATTGTAAACAAGTGTTTTAGATGTAAAATAATGTGAACTTAACGTTAAAAATATAAAAAGTATGATTAGTTTAATAGAAATAACTTAAGACGATATTTAGCGGATTCATCACCTGTATTTCAAAATTTTTTTACGACCTTTTATATTCACCCAAATGTATTGTAAAGACGTGTTTTAGATGTAAAATAATGTGAACTTAACGATAAAATTTTAAAAAGTATGATTAGTTCAATACAAATGACTTTAAACGATATTTAGCGGAATTATCACCATTTTTTACCAAATTTTTTCCCAAATTTTTTTTCTATTTTTTGTATTCACCCAAATGTATTGTAAATACGTGTTTTAGATGTAAAATAATGTGAACTTAACGTTTAAAATATAAAAAGTATGATTAGTTTAATAGAAATGACTTAAGACGATATTTAGCGGATTCATCACCTGTATTTAAAAATTTTTTTACGACCATTTATATTCACCCAAATGTATTGTAAAGACGTGTTTTAGATGTAAAATAATGTGAACTTAACGATAAAAATATAAAAAGTATGATTAGTTCAATACAAATGACTTTAAACGATATTTAGCGGAATTATCACCATTTTTTACCAAATTTTTTCCCAAATTTTTTTTCTATTTTTTGTATTCACCCAAATGTATTGTAAATACGTGTTTTAGATGTAAAATAATGTGAACTTAACGATCAAAATATAAAAAGTATGATTAGTTCAATACAAATGACTTAAAACGATATTTAGCGGAATTATCAGCATTTTTTACCCAATTTTTTCCCAAATTTTTTTTCTATTTTTTATATTCACCCAAATGTATTGTAAATACGTGTTTTAGATGTAAAATAATGTGAACTTAACGATCAAAATATAAAAAGTATGATTAGTTCAATACAAATGACTTATGACGATATTTAGCGGATTCATCACCTGTATTTCAAAATTTTTTTACGACCTTTTATATTCACCCAAATGTATTGTAAATACGTGTTTTAGATGTATAATAATGTGAACTTAACGATAAAAATATAAAAAGTATGATTAGTTCAATACAAATGACTTTAAACGATATTTAGCGGAATTATCACCATTTTTTACCCAATTTTTTCCCAAATTTTTTTTCTATTTTTTGTATTCACCCAAATGTATTGTAAATACGTGTTTTAGATGTAAAATAATGTGAACTTAACGATAAAAATATAAAAAGTATGATTAGTTCAATACAAATGACTTTAAACGATATTTTGCGGAATTATCACCATTTTTTACCAAATTTTTTCCCAAATTTTTTTTCTATTTTTTGTATTCACCCAAATGTATTGTAAATACGTGTTTTAGATGTAAAATAATGTGAACTTAACGATCAAAATATAAAAAGTATGATTAGTTCAATACAAATGACTTAAAACGATATTTAGCGGAATTATCAGCATTTTTTACCCAATTTTTTCCCAAATTTTTTTTCTATTTTTTATATTCACCCAAATGTATTGTAAATACGTGTTTTAGATGTAAAATAATGTGAACTTAACGATAAAAATATAAAAAGTATGATTAGTTCAATACAAATGACTTTAAACGATATTTAGCGGAATTATCACCATTTTTTGCCAAATTTTTTCCCAAATTTTTTTTCTATTTTTTGTATTCACCCAAATGTATTGTAAATACGTGTTTTAGATGTAAAATAATGTGAACTTAACGATCAAAATATAAAAAGTATGATTAGTTCAATACAAATGACTTTAAACGATATTTAGCGGAATTATCACCATTTTTTACCCAATTTTTTCCCAAATTTTTTTTCTATTTTTTGTATTCACCCAAATGTATTGTAAACACGTGTTTTAGATGTAAAATAATGTGAACTTAACGTTGAAAATATAAAAAGTATGATTAGTTTAATAGAAATGACTTAAGACGATATTTAGCGGATTCATCACCTGTATTTCAAAATTTTTTTACGACCTTTTATATTCACCCAAATGTATTGTAAAGACGTGTTTTAGATGTAAAATTATGTGAACTTAACGATAAAAATATAAAAAGTATGATTAGTTCAATACAAATGACTTTAAACGATATTTAGCGGAATTATCACCATTTTTTACCAAATTTTTTCCCAAATTTTTTTTCTATTTTTTGTATTCACCCAAATGTATTGTAAATACGTGTTTTAGATGTAAAATAATGTGAACTTAACGATCAAAATATAAAAAGTATGATTAGTTCAATACAAATGACTTTAAACGATATTTAGCGGAATTATCACCATTTTTTACCAAATTTTTTCCCAAATTTTTTTTCTATTTTTTGTATTCACCCAAATGTATTGTAAATACGTGTTTTAGATGTAAAATAATGTGAACTTAACGATAAAAATATAAAAAGTATGATTAGTTCAATACAAATGACTTTAAACGATGTTTAGCGGAATTATCACCATTTTTTACCAAATTTTTTCCCAAATTTTTTTTCTATTTTTTGTATTCACCCAAATGTATTGTAAACACGTGTTTTAGATGTAAAATAATGTGAACTTAACATTAAAAATATAAAAAGTATGATTAGTTTAATAGAAATGACTTAAGACGATATTTAGCGGATTCATCACCTGTATTTCAAAATTTTTTTACGACCTTTTATATTCACCCAAATGTATTGTAAAGACGTGTTTTAGATGTAAAATTATGTGAACTTAACGATAAAAATATAAAAAGTATGATTAGTTCAATACAAATGACTTTAAACGATATTTAGCGGAATTATCACCATTTTTTACCAAATTTATTCCCAAATTTTTTTTCTATTTTTTGTATTCACCCAAATGTATTGTAAATACGTGTTTTAGATGTAAAATAATGTGAACTTAACGATCAAAATATAAAAAGTATGATTAGTTCAATACAAATGACTTTAAACGATATTTAGCGGAACTATCACCATTTTTTACCCAATTTTTTCCCAAATTTTTTTTCTATTTTTTGTATTCACCCAAATGTATTGTAAATACGTGTTTTAGATGTAAAATAATGTGAACTTAACGATAAAAATATAAAAAGTATGATTAGTTCAATACAAATGACTTTAAACGATATTTTGCGGAATTATCACCATTTTTTACCAAATTTTTTCCCAAATTTTTTTTCTATTTTTTGTATTCACCCAAATGTATTGTAAACAAGTGTTTTAGATGTAAAATAATGTGAACTTAACGTTAAAAATATAAAAAGTATGATTAGTTTAATAGAAATAACTTAAGACGATATTTAGCGGATTCATCACCTGTATTTCAAAATTTTTTTACGACCTTTTATATTCACCCAAATGTATTGTAAAGACGTGTTTTAGATGTAAAATAATGTGAACTTAACGATAAAATTTTAAAAAGTATGATTAGTTCAATACAAATGACTTTAAACGATATTTAGCGGAATTATCACCATTTTTTACCAAATTTTTTCCCAAATTTTTTTTCTATTTTTTGTATTCACCCAAATGTATTGTAAATACGTGTTTTAGATGTAAAATAATGTGAACTTAACGTTTAAAATATAAAAAGTATGATTAGTTTAATAGAAATGACTTAAGACGATATTTAGCGGATTCATCACCTGTATTTAAAAATTTTTTTACGACCATTTATATTCACCCAAATGTATTGTAAAGACGTGTTTTAGATGTAAAATAATGTGAACTTAACGATAAAAATATAAAAAGTATGATTAGTTCAATACAAATGACTTTAAACGATATTTAGCGGAATTATCACCATTTTTTACCAAATTTTTTCCCAAATTTTTTTTCTATTTTTTGTATTCACCCAAATGTATTGTAAATACGTGTTTTAGATGTAAAATAATGTGAACTTAACGATCAAAATATAAAAAGTATGATTAGTTCAATACAAATGACTTAAAACGATATTTAGCGGAATTATCAGCATTTTTTACCCAATTTTTTCCCAAATTTTTTTTCTATTTTTTATATTCACCCAAATGTATTGTAAATACGTGTTTTAGATGTAAAATAATGTGAACTTAACGTTGAAAATATAAAAAGTATGATTAGTTTAATAGAAATGACTTAAGACGATATTTAGCGGATTCATCACCTGTATTTCAAAATTTTTTTACGACCTTTTATATTCACCCAAATGTATTGTAAAGACGTGTTTTAGATGTAAAATAATGTGAACTTAACGATAAAAATATAAAAAGTATGATTAGTTCAATACAAATGACTTTAAACGATATTTAGCGGAATTATCACCATTTTTTACCAAATTTTTTTCCAAATTTTTTTTCTATTTTTTGTATTCACCCAAATGTATTGTAAATACGTGTTTTAGATGTAAAATAATGTGAACTTATCGTTAAAAATATAAAAAGTATGATTAGTTCAATACAAATGACTTTAAACGATATTTAGCGGAACTATCACCATTTTTTACCCAATTTTTTCCCAAATTTTTTTTCTATTTTTTGTATTCACCCAAATGTATTGTAAATACGTGTTTTAGATGTAAAATAATGTGAACTTAACGATAAAAATATAAAAAGTATGATTAGTTCAATACAAATGACTTTAAACGATATTTTGCGGAATTATCACCATTTTTTACCAAATTTTTTCCCAAATTTTTTTTCTATTTTTTGTATTCACCCAAATGTATTGTAAACAAGTGTTTTAGATGTAAAATAATGTGAACTTAACGTTAAAAATATAAAAAGTATGATTAGTTTAATAGAAATAACTTAAGACGATATTTAGCGGATTCATCACCTGTATTTCAAAATTTTTTTACGACCTTTTATATTCACCCAAATGTATTGTAAAGACGTGTTTTAGATGTAAAATAATGTGAACTTAACGATAAAATTTTAAAAAGTATGATTAGTTCAATACAAATGACTTTAAACGATATTTAGCGGAATTATCACCATTTTTTACCAAATTTTTTCCCAAATTTTTTTTCTATTTTTTGTATTCACCCAAATGTATTGTAAATACGTGTTTTAGATGTAAAATAATGTGAACTTAACGTTTAAAATATAAAAAGTATGATTAGTTTAATAGAAATGACTTAAGACGATATTTAGCGGATTCATCACCTGTATTTAAAAATTTTTTTACGACCATTTATATTCACCCAAATGTATTGTAAAGACGTGTTTTAGATGTAAAATAATGTGAACTTAACGATAAAAATATAAAAAGTATGATTAGTTCAATACAAATGACTTTAAACGATATTTAGCGGAATTATCACCATTTTTTACCAAATTTTTTCCCAAATTTTTTTTCTATTTTTTGTATTCACCCAAATGTATTGTAAATACGTGTTTTAGATGTAAAATAATGTGAACTTAACGATCAAAATATAAAAAGTATGATTAGTTCAATACAAATGACTTAAAACGATATTTAGCGGAATTATCAGCATTTTTTACCCAATTTTTTCCCAAATTTTTTTTCTATTTTTTATATTCACCCAAATGTATTGTAAATACGTGTTTTAGATGTAAAATAATGTGAACTTAACGATCAAAATATAAAAAGTATGATTAGTTCAATACAAATGACTTATGACGATATTTAGCGGATTCATCACCTGTATTTCAAAATTTTTTTACGACCTTTTATATTCACCCAAATGTATTGTAAATACGTGTTTTAGATGTATAATAATGTGAACTTAACGATAAAAATATAAAAAGTATGATTAGTTCAATACAAATGACTTTAAACGATATTTAGCGGAATTATCACCATTTTTTACCCAATTTTTTCCCAAATTTTTTTTCTATTTTTTGTATTCACCCAAATGTATTGTAAATACGTGTTTTAGATGTAAAATAATGTGAACTTAACGATAAAAATATAAAAAGTATGATTAGTTCAATACAAATGACTTTAAACGATATTTTGCGGAATTATCACCATTTTTTACCAAATTTTTTCCCAAATTTTTTTTCTATTTTTTGTATTCACCCAAATGTATTGTAAATACGTGTTTTAGATGTAAAATAATGTGAACTTAACGATCAAAATATAAAAAGTATGATTAGTTCAATACAAATGACTTAAAACGATATTTAGCGGAATTATCAGCATTTTTTACCCAATTTTTTCCCAAATTTTTTTTCTATTTTTTATATTCACCCAAATGTATTGTAAATACGTGTTTTAGATGTAAAATAATGTGAACTTAACGATAAAAATATAAAAAGTATGATTAGTTCAATACAAATGACTTTAAACGATATTTAGCGGAATTATCACCATTTTTTGCCAAATTTTTTCCCAAATTTTTTTTCTATTTTTTGTATTCACCCAAATGTATTGTAAATACGTGTTTTAGATGTAAAATAATGTGAACTTAACGATCAAAATATAAAAAGTATGATTAGTTCAATACAAATGACTTTAAACGATATTTAGCGGAATTATCACCATTTTTTACCCAATTTTTTCCCAAATTTTTTTTCTATTTTTTGTATTCACCCAAATGTATTGTAAACACGTGTTTTAGATGTAAAATAATGTGAACTTAACGTTGAAAATATAAAAAGTATGATTAGTTTAATAGAAATGACTTAAGACGATATTTAGCGGATTCATCACCTGTATTTCAAAATTTTTTTACGACCTTTTATATTCACCCAAATGTATTGTAAAGACGTGTTTTAGATGTAAAATTATGTGAACTTAACGATAAAAATATAAAAAGTATGATTAGTTCAATACAAATGACTTTAAACGATATTTAGCGGAATTATCACCATTTTTTACCAAATTTTTTCCCAAATTTTTTTTCTATTTTTTGTATTCACCCAAATGTATTGTAAATACGTGTTTTAGATGTAAAATAATGTGAACTTAACGATCAAAATATAAAAAGTATGATTAGTTCAATACAAATGACTTTAAACGATATTTAGCGGAATTATCACCATTTTTTACCAAATTTTTTCCCAAATTTTTTTTCTATTTTTTGTATTCACCCAAATGTATTGTAAATACGTGTTTTAGATGTAAAATAATGTGAACTTAACGATAAAAATATAAAAAGTATGATTAGTTCAATACAAATGACTTTAAACGATGTTTAGCGGAATTATCACCATTTTTTACCAAATTTTTTCCCAAATTTTTTTTCTATTTTTTGTATTCACCCAAATGTATTGTAAACACGTGTTTTAGATGTAAAATAATGTGAACTTAACATTAAAAATATAAAAAGTATGATTAGTTTAATAGAAATGACTTAAGACGATATTTAGCGGATTCATCACCTGTATTTCAAAATTTTTTTACGACCTTTTATATTCACCCAAATGTATTGTAAAGACGTGTTTTAGATGTAAAATTATGTGAACTTAACGATAAAAATATAAAAAGTATGATTAGTTCAATACAAATGACTTTAAACGATATTTAGCGGAATTATCACCATTTTTTACCAAATTTATTCCCAAATTTTTTTTCTATTTTTTGTATTCACCCAAATGTATTGTAAATACGTGTTTTAGATGTAAAATAATGTGAACTTAACGATCAAAATATAAAAAGTATGATTAGTTCAATACAAATGACTTTAAACGATATTTAGCGGAACTATCACCATTTTTTACCCAATTTTTTCCCAAATTTTTTTTCTATTTTTTGTATTCACCCAAATGTATTGTAAATACGTGTTTTAGATGTAAAATAATGTGAACTTAACGATAAAAATATAAAAAGTATGATTAGTTCAATACAAATGACTTTAAACGATATTTTGCGGAATTATCACCATTTTTTACCAAATTTTTTCCCAAATTTTTTTTCTATTTTTTGTATTCACCCAAATGTATTGTAAACAAGTGTTTTAGATGTAAAATAATGTGAACTTAACGTTAAAAATATAAAAAGTATGATTAGTTTAATAGAAATAACTTAAGACGATATTTAGCGGATTCATCACCTGTATTTCAAAATTTTTTTACGACCTTTTATATTCACCCAAATGTATTGTAAAGACGTGTTTTAGATGTAAAATAATGTGAACTTAACGATAAAATTTTAAAAAGTATGATTAGTTCAATACAAATGACTTTAAACGATATTTAGCGGAATTATCACCATTTTTTACCAAATTTTTTCCCAAATTTTTTTTCTATTTTTTGTATTCACCCAAATGTATTGTAAATACGTGTTTTAGATGTAAAATAATGTGAACTTAACGTTTAAAATATAAAAAGTATGATTAGTTTAATAGAAATGACTTAAGACGATATTTAGCGGATTCATCACCTGTATTTAAAAATTTTTTTACGACCATTTATATTCACCCAAATGTATTGTAAAGACGTGTTTTAGATGTAAAATAATGTGAACTTAACGATAAAAATATAAAAAGTATGATTAGTTCAATACAAATGACTTTAAACGATATTTAGCGGAATTATCACCATTTTTTACCAAATTTTTTCCCAAATTTTTTTTCTATTTTTTGTATTCACCCAAATGTATTGTAAATACGTGTTTTAGATGTAAAATAATGTGAACTTAACGATCAAAATATAAAAAGTATGATTAGTTCAATACAAATGACTTAAAACGATATTTAGCGGAATTATCAGCATTTTTTACCCAATTTTTTCCCAAATTTTTTTTCTATTTTTTATATTCACCCAAATGTATTGTAAATACGTGTTTTAGATGTAAAATAATGTGAACTTAACGATCAAAATATAAAAAGTATGATTAGTTCAATACAAATGACTTATGACGATATTTAGCGGATTCATCACCTGTATTTCAAAATTTTTTTACGACCTTTTATATTCACCCAAATGTATTGTAAATACGTGTTTTAGATGTATAATAATGTGAACTTAACGATAAAAATATAAAAAGTATGATTAGTTCAATACAAATGACTTTAAACGATATTTAGCGGAATTATCACCATTTTTTACCCAATTTTTTCCCAAATTTTTTTTCTATTTTTTGTATTCACCCAAATGTATTGTAAATACGTGTTTTAGATGTAAAATAATGTGAACTTAACGATAAAAATATAAAAAGTATGATTAGTTCAATACAAATGACTTTAAACGATATTTTGCGGAATTATCACCATTTTTTACCAAATTTTTTCCCAAATTTTTTTTCTATTTTTTGTATTCACCCAAATGTATTGTAAATACGTGTTTTAGATGTAAAATAATGTGAACTTAACGATCAAAATATAAAAAGTATGATTAGTTCAATACAAATGACTTAAAACGATATTTAGCGGAATTATCAGCATTTTTTACCCAATTTTTTCCCAAATTTTTTTTCTATTTTTTATATTCACCCAAATGTATTGTAAATACGTGTTTTAGATGTAAAATAATGTGAACTTAACGATAAAAATATAAAAAGTATGATTAGTTCAATACAAATGACTTTAAACGATATTTAGCGGAATTATCACCATTTTTTGCCAAATTTTTTCCCAAATTTTTTTTCTATTTTTTGTATTCACCCAAATGTATTGTAAATACGTGTTTTAGATGTAAAATAATGTGAACTTAACGATCAAAATATAAAAAGTATGATTAGTTCAATACAAATGACTTTAAACGATATTTAGCGGAATTATCACCATTTTTTACCCAATTTTTTCCCAAATTTTTTTTCTATTTTTTGTATTCACCCAAATGTATTGTAAACACGTGTTTTAGATGTAAAATAATGTGAACTTAACGTTGAAAATATAAAAAGTATGATTAGTTTAATAGAAATGACTTAAGACGATATTTAGCGGATTCATCACCTGTATTTCAAAATTTTTTTACGACCTTTTATATTCACCCAAATGTATTGTAAAGACGTGTTTTAGATGTAAAATTATGTGAACTTAACGATAAAAATATAAAAAGTATGATTAGTTCAATACAAATGACTTTAAACGATATTTAGCGGAATTATCACCATTTTTTACCAAATTTTTTCCCAAATTTTTTTTCTATTTTTTGTATTCACCCAAATGTATTGTAAATACGTGTTTTAGATGTAAAATAATGTGAACTTAACGATCAAAATATAAAAAGTATGATTAGTTCAATACAAATGACTTTAAACGATATTTAGCGGAATTATCACCATTTTTTACCAAATTTTTTCCCAAATTTTTTTTCTATTTTTTGTATTCACCCAAATGTATTGTAAATACGTGTTTTAGATGTAAAATAATGTGAACTTAACGATAAAAATATAAAAAGTATGATTAGTTCAATACAAATGACTTTAAACGATGTTTAGCGGAATTATCACCATTTTTTACCAAATTTTTTCCCAAATTTTTTTTCTATTTTTTGTATTCACCCAAATGTATTGTAAACACGTGTTTTAGATGTAAAATAATGTGAACTTAACATTAAAAATATAAAAAGTATGATTAGTTTAATAGAAATGACTTAAGACGATATTTAGCGGATTCATCACCTGTATTTCAAAATTTTTTTACGACCTTTTATATTCACCCAAATGTATTGTAAAGATGTGTTTTAGATGTAAAATTATGTGAACTTAACGATAAAAATATAAAAAGTATGATTAGTTCAATACAAATGACTTTAAACGATATTTAGCGGAATTATCACCATTTTTTACCAAATTTTTTCCCAAATTTTTTTTCTATTTTTTGTATTCACCCAAATGTATTGTAAATACGTGTTTTAGATGTAAAATAATGTGAACTTAACGATCAAAATATAAAAAGTATGATTAGTTCAATACAAATGACTTTAAACGATATTTAGCGGAATTATCACCATTTTTTACCCAATTTTTTCCCAAATTTTTTTTCTATTTTTTGTATTCACCCAAATGTATTGTAAATACGTGTTTTAGATGTAAAATAATGTGAACTTAACGTTAAAAATATAAAAAGTATGATTAGTTTAATAGAAATGACTTATGACGATATTTAGCGGATTCATCACCTGTATTTCAAAATTTTTTTACGACCTTTTATATTCACCCAAATGTATTGTAAATACGTGTTTTAGATGTATAATAATGTGAACTTAACGATAAAAATATAAAAAGTATGATTAGTTCAATACAAATGACTTTAAACGATATTTAGCGGAATTATCACCATTTTTTACCAAGTTTTTTCCCAAATTTTTTTTCTATTTTTTGTATTCACCCAAATGTATTGTAAATACGTGTTTTAGGTGTAAAATAATGTGAACTTAACGATAAAAATATAAAAAGTATGATTAGTTCAATACAAATGACTTTAAACGATATTTAGCGGAATTATCACCATTTTTTACCCAATTTTTACCCAAATTTTTTTTCTATTTTTTGTATTCACCCAAATGTATTGTAAACACGTGTTTTAGATGTAAAATATTGTGAACTTAACGTTAAAAATATAAAAAGTATGATTAGTTTAATAGAAATGACTTAAGACGATATTTAGCGGATTCATCACCTGTATTTCAAAATTTTTTTACGACCATTTATATTCACCCAAATGTATTGTAAAGACGTGTTTTAGATGTAAAATAATGTGAACTTAACGATAAAAATATAAAAAGTATGATTAGTCCAATACATATGACTTTAAACGATATTTAGCGGAATTATCACCATTTTTTCCCAAATTTTTTTTCTATTTTTTGTATTCACCCAAATGTATTGTAAATACTTGTTTTAGATGTAAAATAATGTGAACTTAACGATCAAAATATAAAAAGTATGATTAGTTCAATACAAATGACTTTAAACGATATTTAGCGGAATTATCACCATTTTTTACCAAATTTTTTTTCTATTTTTTGTATTCACCCAAATGTATTGTAAACACGTGTTTTAGATGTAAAATAATGTGAACTTAACGTTAAAAATATAAAAAGTATGATTAGTTTAATAGAAATGATTTAAGACGATATTTAGCGGATTCATCACCTGTATTTCAAAATTTTTTTACGACCTTTTATATTCACCCAAATGTATTGTAAAGACGTGTTTTAGATGTAAAATAATGTGAACTTAACGATAAAAATATAAAAAGTATGATTAGTTCAATACAAATGACTTTAAACGATATTTAGCGGAATTATCAGCATTTTTTACCCAATTTTTTCCCAAATTTTTTTTCTATTTTTTGTATTCACCCAAATGTATTGTAAATACTTTTTTTAGATGTAAAATTATGTGAACTTAACGATAAAAATATAAAAAGTATGATTAGTTCAATACAAATGACTTTAAACGATATTTAGCGGAATTATCACCATTTTTTACCCAATTTTTTCCAAAATTTTTTTTCTATTTTTTGTATTCACCCAAATGTATTGTAAAAACGTGTTTTAGATGTAAAATAATGTGAACTTAAAGTTAAAAATATAAAAAGTATGATTAGTTTAATAGAAATGACTTAAGACGATATTTAGCGGATTCATCACCTGTATTTCAAAATTTTTTTACGACCTTTTATATTCACCCAAATGTATTGTAAAGACGTGTTATAGATGTAAAATTATGTGAACTTAACGATAAAAATATAAAAAGTATGATTAGTTCAATACAAATGACTTTAAACGATATTTAGCGGAAGTATCACCATTTTTTACCCAATTTTTTCCCAAATTTTTTTTCTATTTTTTGTATTCACCCAAATGTATTGTAAATACGTGTTTTAGATGTAAAATAATGTGAACTTAACGATAAAAATATAAAAAGTATGATTAGTTCAATACAAATGACTTTAAACGATATTTAGCGGAATTATCACCATTTTTTACCCAATTTTTTCCCAAATTTTTTTTCTATTTTTTGTATTCACCCAAATGTATTGTAAATACGTGTTTTAGATGTAAAATAATGTGAACTTATCGTTAAAAATATAAAAAGTATGATTAGTTTAATAGAAATGACTTAAGACGATATTTAGCGGATTCATCACCTGTATTTCAAAATTTTTTTACGACCTTTTATATTCAACCAAATGTATTGTAAAGACGTGTTTTAGATGTAAAATAATGTGAACTTAACGATAAAAATTTAAAAAGTATGATTAGTTCAATACAAATGACTTTAAACGATATTTAGCGGAATTATCACCATTTTTTACCCAATTTTTTCCCAAATTTTTTTTCTATTTTTTGTAGTCACCCAAATGTAATGTAAATACGTGTTTTAGATGTAAAATAATGTGAACTTAACGATAAAAATATAAAAAGTATGATTAGTTCAATACAAATGACTTTAAACGATATTTAGCGGAATTATCACCATTTTTTACCCAATTTTTTCCAAAATTTTTTTTCTATTTTTTGTATTCACCCAAATGTATTGTAAAAACGTGTTTTAGATGTAAAATAATGTGAACTTAACGTTAAAAATATAAAAAGTATGATTAGTTTAATAGAAATGACTTAAGACGATATTTAGCGGATTCATCACCTGTATTTCAAAATTTTTTTACGACCTTTTATATTCACCCAAATGTATTGTAAAGACGTGTTATAGATGTAAAATTATGTGAACTTAACGATAAAAATATAAAAAGTATGATTAGTTCAATACAAATGACTTTAAACGATATTTAGCGGAAGTATCACCATTTTTTACCCAATTTTTTCCCAAATTTTTTTTCTATTTTTTGTATTCACCCAAATGTATTGTAAATACGTGTTTTAGATGTAAAATAATGTGAACTTAACGATAAAAATATAAAAAGTATGATTAGTTCAATACAAATGACTTTAAACGATATTTAGCGGAATTATCACCATTTTTTACCCAATTTTTTCCCAAATTTTTTTTCTATTTTTTGTATTCACCCAAATGTATTGTAAATACGTGTTTTAGATGTAAAATAATGTGAACTTATCGTTAAAAATATAAAAAGTATGATTAGTTTAATAGAAATGACTTAAGACGATATTTAGCGGATTCATCACCTGTATTTCAAAATTTTTTTACGACCTTTTATATTCAACCAAATGTATTGTAAAGACGTGTTTTAGATGTAAAATAATGTGAACTTAACGATAAAAATTTAAAAAGTATGATTAGTTCAATACAAATGACTTTAAACGATATTTAGCGGAATTATCACCATTTTTTACCCAATTTTTTCCCAAATTTTTTTTCTATTTTTTGTAGTCACCCAAATGTAATGTAAATACGTGTTTTAGATGTAAAATAATGTGAACTTAACGATAAAAATATAAAAAGTATGATTAGTTCAATACAAATGACTTTAAACGATATTTTGCGGAATTATCACCGTTTTTTACCCAATTTTTTCCCAAATTTTTTTTCTATTTTTTGTATTCACCCAAATGTATTGTAAACACGTGTTTTAGATGTAAAATAATGTGAACTTAACGTTGAAAATATAAAAAGTATGATTAGTTTAATAGAAATGACTTAAGACGATATTTAGCGGATTCATCACCTGTATTTCAAAATTTTTTTACGACCTTTTATATTCACCCAAATGTATTGTAAAGACGTGTTTTAGATGTAAAATTATGTGAACTTAACGATAAAAATATAAAAAGTATGATTAGTTCAATACAAATGACATTAAACGATATTTAGCGGAATTATCACCATTTATTACCAAATTTTTTCCCAAATTTTTTTTCTATTTTTTGTATTCACCCAAATGTATTGTAAATACGTGTTTTAGATGTAAAATAATGTGAACTTAACGTTTAAAATATAAAAAGTATGATTAGTTTAATAGAAATGACTTAAGACGATATTTAGTTGATTCATCACCTGTATTTCAAAATTTTTTTACGACCATTTATATTCACCCAAATGTATTGTAAAGACGTGTTTTAGATGTAAAATAATGTGAACTTAACGATAAAAATATAAAAAGTATGATTAGTTCAATACAAATGACTTTAAACGATATTTAGCGGAATTATCACCATTTATTACCAAATTTTTTCCCAAATTTTTTTTCTATTTTTTGTATTCACCCAAATGTATTGTAAATACGTGTTTTAGATGTAAAATAATGTGAACTTAACGATCAAAATATAAAAAGTATGATTAGTTCAATACAAATGACTTTAAACGATATTTAGCGGAATTATCACCGTTTTTTACACAATTTTTTCCCAAATTTTTTTTCTATTTTTTGTATTCACCCAAATGTATTGTAAACACGTGTTTTAGATGTAAAATAATGTGAACTTAACGTTGAAAATATAAAAAGTATGATTAGTTTAATAGAAATGACTTAAGACGATATTTAGCGGATTCATCACCTGTATTTCAAAATTTTTTTACGACATTTTATATTCACCCAAATGTATTGTAAAGACGTGTTTTAGATGTAAAATTATGTGAACTTAACGATAAAAATATAAAAAGTATGATTAGTTCAATACAAATGACTTTAAACGATATTTAGCGGAATTATCACCATTTATTACCAAATTTTTTCCCAAATTTTTTTTCTATTTTTTGTATTCACCCAAATGTATTGTAAATACGTGTTTTAGATGTAAAATAATATGAACTTAACGATCAAAATATAAAACGTATGATTAGTTCAATACAAATGACTTTAAACGATATTTAGCGGAATTATCACCATTTTTTACCAAATTTTTTCCCAAATTTTTTTTCTATTTTTTGTATTCATCCAAATGTATTGTAAACACGTGTTTTAGATGTAAAATAATGTGAACTTAACGATAAAAATATAAAAAGTATGATTAGTTCAATACAAATGACTTTAAACGATATTTAGCGGAATTATCACCATTTTTTACCCAATTTTTTCCCTAATTTTTTTTCTATTTTTTGTATTCACCCAAATGTATTGTAAATACGTGTTTTAGATGTAAAATAATGTGAACTTAACGATAAAAATATAAAAAGTATGATTAGTTCAATACAAATGACTTTAAACGATATTTAGCGGAATTATCACCATTTTTTACCAAATTTTTTTTCTATTTTTTGTATTCACCCAAATGTATTGTAAACACGTGTTTTAGATGTAAAATAATGTGAACTTAACGTTAAAAATATAAAAAGTATGATTAGTTTAATAGAAATGACTTAAGACGGTATTTAGCGGATTCATCACCTGTATTTCAAAATTTTTTTACGACCTTTTATATTCACCCAAATGTATTGTAAAGACGTGTTTTAGATGTAAAATAATGTGAACTTAACGATTAAAATATAAAAAGTATGATTAGTTCAATACAAATGACTTTAAACGATATTTAGCGGAATTATCACCATTTTTTACCAAATTTTTTCCCAAATTTTTTTTCTATTTTTTGTATTCACCCAAATGTATTGTAAATACGTGTTTTAGATGTAAAATAATGTGAACATAACGATAAAAATATAAAAAGTATGATTAGTTCAATACAAATGACTTTAAACGATATTTAGCGGAATTATCAGCATTTTTTACCCAATTTTTTCCCAAATTTTTTTTCTATTTTTTGTATTCACCCAAATGTATTGTAAACACGTGTTTTAGATGTAAAATAATGTGAACTTAACGTTAAAAATATAAAAAGTATGATTAGTTTAATAGAAATGACTTAAGACGATATTTAGCGGATTCATCACCTGTATTTCAAAATTTTTTTACGACCTTTTATATTCACCCAAATGTATTGTAAAGACGTGTTTTAGATGTAAAATAATGTGAACTTAACGATCAAAATATAAAAAGTATGATTAGTTCAATACAAATGACTTTAAACGATATTTAGCGGAATTATCACCATTTTTTACCAAATTTTTTTTCTATTTTTTGTATTCACCCAAATGTATTGTAAACACGTGTTTTAGATGTAAAATAATGTGAACTTAACGTTAAAAATATAAAAAGTATGATTAGTTTAATAGAAATGACTTAAGACGATATTTAGCGGATTCATCACCTGTATTTCAAAATTTTTTTACGACCTTTTATATTCACCCAAATGTATTGTAAAGACGTGTTTTAGATGTAAAATAATGTGAACTTAACGATAAAAATATAAAAAGTATGATTAGTTCAATACAAATGACTTTAAACGATATTTAGCGGAATTATCAGCATTTTTTACCCAATTTTTTCCCAAATTTTTTTTCTATTTTTTGTATTCACCCAAATGTATTGTAAATACGTGTTTTAGATGTAAAATAATGTGAACTTAACGATAAAAATATAAAAAGTATGATTAGTTCAATACAAATGACTTTAAACGATATTTAGCGGAATTATCACCATTTTTTACCAAATTTTTTCCCAAATTTTTTTTCTATTTTTTGTATTCACCCAAATGTATTGTAAATACGTGTTTTAGATGTAAAATATTGTGAACTTAACGATAAAAATATAAAAAGTATGATTAGTTCAATACAAATGACTTTAAACGATATTTAGCGGAATTATCACCATTTTTAACCCAATTTTTTCCCAAATTTTTTTTCTATTTTTTTATTCACCCAAATGTATTGTAAACAAGTGTTTTAGATGTAAAATAATGTGAACTTAACGTTCAAAATATAAAAAGTATGATTAGTTTAATACAAATGACTTTAAACGATATTTAGCGGAATTATCACCATTTTTTACCCAATTTTTTCCCAAATTTTTTTTCTATTTTTTGTATTCACCCAAATGTATTGTAAACACGTGTTTTAGATGTAAAATAATGTGAACTTAACGTTAAAAATATAAAAAGTATGATTAGTTTAATAGAAATGACTTAAGACGATATTTAGAGGATTCATCACCTGTATTTCAAAATTTTTTTACGACCTTTTATATTCACCCAAATGTATTGTAAAGACGTGTTTTAGATGTAAAATAATGTGAACTTAACGATAAAAATATAAAAAGTATGATTAGTTCAATACAAATGACTTTAAACGATATTTAGCGGAATTATCACCATTTTTTACCAAATTTTTTTTCTATTTTTTGTATTCACCCAAATGTATTGTAAACACGTGTTTTAGATGTAAAATAATGTGAACTTAACGTTAAAAATATAAAAAGTATGATTAGTTTAATAGAAATGACTTAAGACGATATTTAGCGGATTCATCACCTGTATTTCAAAATTTTTTTACGACCTTTTATATTCACCCAAATGTATTGTAAAGACGTGTTTTAGATGTAAAATTATGTGAACTTAACGATAAAAATATAAAAAGTATGATTAGTTCAATACAAATGACTTTAAACGATATTTAGTGGAATTATCACCATTTTTTACCCAATTTTTTCCCAAATTTTTTTTCTATTTTTTGTATTCACCCAAATGTATTGTAAATACGTGTTTCAGATGTAAAATAATGTGAACTTAACGATAAAAATATAAAAAGTATGATTAGTTCAATACAAATGACTTTAAACGATATTTAGCGGAATTATCACCATTTTTTACCCAAATTTTTCCCAAATTTTTTTTCTATTTTTTGTATTCACCCAAATGTATTGTAAACACGTGTTTTAGATGTAAAATAATGTGAACTTAACGTTAAAAATATAAAAAGTATGATTAGTTTAATAGAAATGACTTAAGACGATATTTAGCGGATTCATCACCTGTATTTCAAAATTTTTTACGACCTTTTATATTCACCCAAATGTATTGTAAAGACGTGTTATAGATGTAAAATAATGTGAACTTAACGATAAAAATATAAAAAGTATGATTAGTTCAATACAAATGACTTTAAACGATATTTAGCGGAATTATCACCATTTTTTACCAAATTTTTTTTCTATTTTTTGTATTCACCCAAATGTATTGTAAACACGTGTTTTAGATGTAAAATAATGTGAACTTAACGTTAAAAATATAAAAAGTATGATTAGTTTAATAGAAATGACTTAAGACGGTATTTAGCGGATTCATCACCTGTATTTCAAAATTTTTTTACGACCTTTTATATTCACCCAAATGTATTGTAAAGACGTGTTTTAGATGTAAAATAATGTGAACTTAACGATTAAAATATAAAAAGTATGATTAGTTCAATACAAATGACTTTAAACGATATTTAGCGGAATTATCACCATTTTTACCAAATTTTTTCCCAAATTTTTTTTCTATTTTTTGTATTCACCCAAATGTATTGTAAATACGTGTTTTAGATGTAAAATAATGTGAACATAACGATAAAAATATAAAAAGTATGATTAGTTCAATACAAATGACTTTAAACGATATTTAGCGGAATTATCACCATTTTTTACCAAATTTTTTTTCTATTTTTTGTATTCACCCAAATGTATTGTAAACACGTGTTTTAGATGTAAAATAATGTGAACTTAACGTTAAAAATATAAAAAGTATGATTAGTTTAATAGAAATGACTTAAGACGATATTTAGAGGATTCATCACCTGTATTTCAAAATTTTTTTACGACCTTTTATATTCACCCAAATGTATTGTAAAGACGTGTTTTAGATGTAAAATAATGTGAACTTAACGATAAAAATATAAAAAGTATGATTAGTTCAATACAAATGACTTTAAACGATATTTAGCGGAATTATCACCATTGTTTACCAAATTTTTTTTCTATTTTTTGTATTCACCCAAATGTATTGTAAACACGTGTTTTAGATGTAAAATAATGTGAACTTAACGTTAAAAATATAAAAAGTATGATTAGTTTAATAGAAATGACTTAAGACGATATTTAGCGGATTCATCACCTGTATTTCAAAATTTTTTTACGACCTTTTATATTCACCCAAATGTATTGTAAAGACGTGTTTTAGATGTAAAATTATGTGAACTTAACGATAAAAATATAAAAAGTATGATTAGTTCAATACAAATGACTTTAAACGATATTTAGTGGAATTATCACCATTTTTTACCCAATTTTTTCCCAAATTTTTTTTCTATTTTTTGTATTCACCCAAATGTATTGTAAATACGTGTTTCAGATGTAAAATAATGTGAACTTAACGATAAAAATATAAAAAGTATGATTAGTTCAATACAAATGACTTTAAACGATATTTAGCGGAATTATCACCATTTTTTACCAAATTTTTTTTCTATTTTTTGTATTCACCCAAATGTATTGTAAAGACGTGTTTTAGATGTAAAATAATGTGAACTTAACGATTAAAATATAAAAAGTATGATTAGTTCAATACAAATGACTTTAAACGATATTTAGCGGAATTATCACCATTTTTTACCAAATTTTTTCCCAAATTTTTTTTCTATTTTTTGTATTCACCCAAATGTATTGTAAATACGTGTTTTAGATGTAAAATAATGTGAACATAACGATAAAAATATAAAAAGTATGATTAGTTCAATACAAATGACTTTAAACGATATTTAGCGGAATTATCACCATTTTTTACCCAATTTTTTTTCTATTTTTTGTATTCACCCAAATGTATTGTAAACACGTGTTTTAGATGTAAAATAATGTGAACTTAACGATAAAAATATAAAAAGTATGATTAGTTCAATACAAATGACTTTAAACGATATTTAGCGGAATTATCACCATTTTTTACCAAATTTTTTTTCTATTTTTTGTATTCACCCAAATGTATTGTAAACACGTGTTTTAGATGTAAAATAATGTGAACTTAACGTTAAAAATATAAAAAGTATGATTAGTTTAATAGAAATGACTTAAGACGATATTTAGCGGATTCATCACCTGTATTTCAAAATTTTTTTACGACCTTTTATATTCACCCAAATGTATTGTAAAGACGTGTTTTAGATGTAAAATAATGTGAACTTAACGATCAAAATATAAAAAGTATGATTAGTTCAATACAAATGACTTTAAACGATATTTAGCGGAATTATCACCATTTTTTACCAAATTTTTTTTCTATTTTTTGTATTCACCCAAATGTATTGTAAACACGTGTTTTAGATGTAAAATAATGTGAACTTAACGTTAAAAATATAAAAAGTATGATTAGTTTAATAGAAATGACTTAAGACGATATTTAGCGGATTCATCACCTGTATTTCAAAAATTTTTTACGACCTTTTATATTCACCCAAATGTATTGTAAATACGTGTTTTAGATGTAAAATAATGTGAACTTAACGATCAAAATATAAAAAGTATGATTAGTTCAATACAAATGACTTTAAACGATATTTAGCGGAATTATCACCATTTTTTACCAAATTTTTTTTCTATTTTTTGTATTCACCCAAATGTATTTTAAACACGTGTTTTAGATGTAAAATAATGTGAACTTAACGTTAAAAATATAAAAAGTATGATTAGTTTAATAGAAATGACTTAAGACGATATTTAGCGGAATTATCACCATTTTTTACCAAATTTTTTTTCTATTTTTTGTATTCACCCAAATGTATTGTAAACACGTGTTTTAGATGTAAAATAATGTGAACTTAACGTTAAAAATATAAAAAGTATGATTAGTTTAATAGAAATGACTTAAGACGATATTTAGCGGATTCATCACCTGTATTTCAAAATTTTTTTACGACCTTTTATATTCACCCAAATGTATTGTAAAGACGTGTTTTAGATGTAAAATAATGTGAACTTAACGATAAAAATATAAAAAGTATGATTAGTTCAATACAAATGACTTTAAACGATATTTAGCGGAATTATCAGCATATTTACCCAATTTTTTCCTAAATTTTTTTTCTATTTTTTGTATTCACCCAAATGTATTGTAAATACGTGTTTTAGATGTAAAATAATGTGAACTTAACGATAAAAATATAAAAAGTATGCTTAGTTCAATACAAATGACTTTAAACGATATTTAGCGGAATTATCAGCATTTTTTACCCAATTTTTTCCCAAATTTTTTTTCTATTTTTTGTATTCACCCAAATGTATTGTAAATACGTGTTTTAGATGTAAAATAATGTGTACTTAACGATAAAAATATAAAAAGTATGATTAGTTCAATACAAATGACTTTAAACGATATTTAGCGGAATTATCACCATTTTTTACCAAATTTTTTCCCAAATTTTTTTTCTATTTTTTGTATTCACCCAAATGTATTGTAAATACGTGTTTTAGATGTAAAATATTGTGAACTTAACGATAAAAATATAAAAAGTATGATTAGTTCAATACAAATGACTTTAAACGATATTTAGCGGAATTATCACCATTTTTTACCAAATTTTTTCCCAAATTTTTTTTCTATTTTTTGTATTCACCCAAATGTATTGTAAATACGTGTTTTAGATGTAAAATAATGTGAACATAACGATAAAAATATAAAAAGTATGATTAGTTCAATACAAATGACTTTAAACGATATTTAGCGGAATTATCACCATTTTTTACCCAATTTTTTCCCAAATTTTTTTTCTATTTTTTGTATTCACCCAAATGTATTGTAAACACGTGTTTTAGATGTAAAATAATGTGAACTTAACGTTAAAAATATAAAAAGTATGATTAGTTTAATAGAAATGACTTAAGACGATATTTAGAGGATTCATCACCTGTATTTCAAAATTTTTTTACGACCTTTTATATTCACCCAAATGTATTGTAAAGACGTGTTTTAGATGTAAAATAATGTGAACTTAACGATAAAAATATAAAAAGTATGATTAGTTCAATACAAATGACTTTAAACGATATTTAGCGGAATTATCACCATTTTTTACCAAATTTTTTTTCTATTTTTTGTATTCACCCAAATGTATTGTAAACACGTGTTTTAGATGTAAAATAATGTGAACATAACGTTAAAAATATAAAAAGTATGATTAGTTTAATAGAAATGACTTAAGACGATATTTAGCGGATTCATCACCTGTATTTCAAAATTTTTTTACGACCTTTTATATTCACCCAAATGTATTGTAAAGACGTGTTTTAGATGTAAAATTATGTGAACTTAACGATAAAAATATAAAAAGTATGATTAGTTCAATACAAATGACTTTAAACGATATTTAGTGGAATTATCACCATTTTTTACCCAATTTTTTCCCAAATTTTTTTTCTATTTTTTGTATTCACCCAAATGTATTGTAAATACGTGTTTCAGATGTAAAATAATGTGAACTTAACGATAAAAATATAAAAAGTATGATTAGTTCAATACAAATGACTTTAAACGATATTTAGCGGAATTATCACCATTTTTTACCAAATTTTTTTTCTATTTTTTGTATTCACCCAAATGTATTGTAAACACGTGTTTTAGATGTAAAATAATGTGAACTTAACGTTAAAAATATAAAAAGTATGATTAGTTTAATAGAAATGACTTAAGACGGTATTTAGCGGATTCATCACCTGTATTTCAAAATTTTTTTACGACCTTTTATATTCACCCAAATGTATTGTAAAGACGTGTTTTAGATGTAAAATAATGTGAACTTAACGATTAAAATATAAAAAGTATGATTAGTTCAATACAAATGACTTTAAACGATATTTAGCGGAATTATCACCATTTTTTACCAAATTTTTTCCCAAATTTTTTTTCTATTTTTTGTATTCACCCAAATGTATTGTAAATACGTGTTTTAGATGTAAAATAATGTGAACATAACGATAAAAATATAAAAAGTATGATTAGTTCAATACAAATGACTTTAAACGATATTTAGCGGAATTATCACCATTTTTTACCCAATTTTTTCCCAAATTTTTTTTCTATTTTTTGTATTCACCCAAATGTATTGTAAACACGTGTTTTAGATGTAAAATAATGTGAACTTAACGTTAAAAATATAAAAAGTATGATTAGTTTAATAGAAATGACTTAAGACGATATTTAGCGGATTCATCACCTGTATTTCAAAATTTTTTTACGACCTTTTATATTCACCCAAATGTATTGTAAAGACGTGTTTTAGATGTAAAATAATGTGAACTTAACGATCAAAATATAAAAAGTATGATTAGTTCAATACAAATGACTTTAAACGATATTTAGCGGAATTATCACCATTTTTTACCAAATTTTTTTTCTATTTTTTGTATTCACCCAAATGTATTGTAAACACGTGTTTTAGATGTAAAATAATGTGAACTTAACGTTAAAAATATAAAAAGTATGATTAGTTTAATAGAAATGACTTAAGATGATATTTAGCGGATTCATCACCTGTATTTCAAAATTTTTTTACGACCTTTTATATTCACCCAAATGTATTGTAAAGACGTGTTTTAGATGTAAAATTATGTGAACTTAACGATAAAAATATAAAAAGTATGATTAGTTCAATACAAATGACTTTAAACGATATTTAGCGGAATTATCACCATTTTTTACCAAATTTTTTCCCAAATTTTTTTTCTATTTTTTGTATTCACCCAAATGTATTGTAAATACGTGTTTTAGATGTAAAATAATGTGAACATAACGATAAAAATATAAAAAGTATGATTAGTTCAATACAAATGACTTTAAACGATATTTAGCGGAATTATCACCATTTTTTACCCAATTTTTTCCCAAATTTTTTTTCTATTTTTTGTATTCACCCAAATGTATTGTAAACACGTGTTTTAGATGTAAAATAATGTGAACTTAACGTTAAAAATATAAAAAGTATGATTAGTTTAATAGAAATGACTTAAGACGATATTTAGCGGATTCATCACCTGTATTTCAAAATTTTTTTACGACCTTTTATATTCACCCAAATGTATTGTAAAGACGTGTTTTAGATGTAAAATAATGTGAACTTAACGATCAAAATATAAAAAGTATGATTAGTTCAATACAAATGACTTTAAACGATATTTAGCGGAATTATCACCATTTTTTACCAAATTTTTTTTCTATTTTTTGTATTCACCCAAATGTATTGTAAACACGTGTTTTAGATGTAAAATAATGTGAACTTAACGTTAAAAATATAAAAAGTATGATTAGTTTAATAGAAATGACTTAAGATGATATTTAGCGGATTCATCACCTGTATTTCAAAATTTTTTTACGACCTTTTATATTCACCCAAATGTATTGTAAAGACGTGTTTTAGATGTAAAATAATGTGAACTTAACGATAAAAATATAAAAAGTATGATTAGTTCAATACAAATGACTTTAAACGATATTTAGCGGAATTATCACCATTTTTTACCAAATTTTTTCCCAAATTTTTTTTCTATTTTTTGTATTCACCCAAATGTATTGTAAATACGTGTTTTAGATGTAAAATATTGTGAACTTAACGATAAAAATATAAAAAGTATGATTAATTCAATACAAATGACTTTAAACGATATTTAGCGGAATTATCACCATTTTTAACCCAATTTTTTCCCAAATTTTTTTTCTATTTTTTGTATTCACCCAAATGTATTGTAAACAAGTGTTTTAGATGTAAAATAATGTGAACTTAACGTTCAAAATATAAAAAGTATGATTAGTTTAATAGAAATGACTTAAGACGATATTTAGCGGATTCATCACCTGTATTTCAAAATTTTTTTACGACCTTTTATATTCACCCAAATATATTGTAAAGACGTGTATTAGATGTAAAATAATGTGAACTTAACGTTCAAAATATAAAAAGTATGATTAGTTCAATACAAATGACTTTAAACGATATTTAGCGGAATTATCACCATTTTTTACCAAATTTTTTCCCAAATTTTTTTTCTATTTTTTGTATTCACCCAAATGTATTGTAAATACGTGTTTTAGATGTAAAATAATGTGAACATAACGATAAAAATATAAAAAGTATGATTAGTTCAATACAAATGACTTTAAACGATATTTAGCGGAATTATCACCATTTTTTACCCAATTTTTTCCCAAATTTTTTTTCTATTTTTTGTATTCACCCAAATGTATTGTAAACACGTGTTTTAGATGTAAAATAATGTGAACTTAACGTTAAAAATATAAAAAGTATGATTAGTTTAATAGAAATGACTTAAGACGATATTTAGAGGATTCATCACCTGTATTTCAAAATTTTTTTACGACCTTTTATATTCACCCAAATGTATTGTAAAGACGTGTTTTAGATGTAAAATAATGTGAACTTAACGATAAAAATATAAAAAGTATGATTAGTTCAATACAAATGACTTTAAACGATATTTAGCGGAATTATCACCATTTTTTACCAAATTTTTTTTCTATTTTTTGTATTCACCCAAATGTATTGTAAACACGTGTTTTAGATGTAAAATAATGTGAACTTAACGTTAAAAATATAAAAAGTATGATTAGTTTAATAGAAATGACTTAAGACGATATTTAGCGGATTCATCACCTGTATTTCAAAATTTTTTTACGACCTTTTATATTCACCCAAATGTATTGTAAAGACGTGTTTTAGATGTAAAATTATGTGAACTTAACGATAAAAATATAAAAAGTATGATTAGTTCAATACAAATGACTTTAAACGATATTTAGTGGAATTATCACCATTTTTTACCCAATTTTTTCCCAAATTTTTTTTCTATTTTTTGTATTCACCCAAATGTATTGTAAATACGTGTTTCAGATGTAAAATAATGTGAACTTAACGATAAAAATATAAAAAGTATGATTAGTTCAATACAAATGACTTTAAACGATATTTAGCGGAATTATCACCATTTTTTACCAAATTTTTTTTCTATTTTTTGTATTCACCCAAATGTATTGTAAACACGTGTTTTAGATGTAAAATAATGTGAACTTAACGTTAAAAATATAAAAAGTATGATTAGTTTAATAGAAATGACTTAAGACGATATTTAGAGGATTCATCACCTGTATTTCAAAATTTTTTTACGACCTTTTATATTCATTCAAATGTATTGTAAAGACGTGTTTTAGATGTAAAATAATGTGAACTTAACGATAAAAATATAAAAAGTATGATTAGTTCAATACAAATGACTTTAAACGATATTTAGCGGAATTATCACCATTTTTTACCAAATTTTTTTTCTATTTTTTGTATTCACCCAAATGTATTGTAAACACGTGTTTTAGATGTAAAATAATGTGAACTTAACGTTAAAAATATAAAAAGTATGATTAGTTTAATAGAAATGACTTAAGACGATATTTAGCGGATTCATCACCTGTATTTCAAAATTTTTTTACGACCTTTTATATTCACCCAAATGTATTGTAAAGACGTGTTTTAGATGTAAAATTATGTGAACTTAACGATAAAAATATAAAAAGTATGATTAGTTCAATACAAATGACTTTAAACGATATTTAGTGGAATTATCACCATTTTTTACCCAATTTTTTCCCAAATTTTTTTTCTATTTTTTGTATTCACCCAAATGTATTGTAAATACGTGTTTCAGATGTAAAATAATGTGAACTTAACGATAAAAATATAAAAAGTATGATTAGTTCAATACAAATGACTTTAAACGATATTTAGCGGAATTATCACCATTTTTTACCAAATTTTTTTTCTATTTTTTGTATTCACCCAAATGTATTGTAAACACGTGTTTTAGATGTAAAATAATGTGAACTTAACGTTAAAAATATAAAAAGTATGATTAGTTTAATAGAAATGACTTAAGACGGTATTTAGCGGATTCATCACCTGTATTTCAAAATTTTTTTACGTCCTTTTATATTCACCCAAATGTATTGTAAAGACGTGTTTTAGATGTAAAATAATGTGAACTTAACGATTAAAATATAAAAAGTATGATTAGTTCAATACAAATGACTTTAAACGATATTTAGCGGAATTATCACCATTTTTTACCAAATTTTTTCCCAAATTTTTTTTCTATTTTTTCTATTCACCCAAATGTATTGTAAACACGTGTTTTAGATGTAAAATAATGTGAACTTAACGTTAAAAATATAAAAAGTATGATTAGTTTAATAGAAATGACTTAAGACGATATTTAGCGGATTCATCACCTGTATTTCAAAATTTTTTTACGACCTTTTATATTCACCCAAATGTATTGTAATGACGTGTTTTAGATGTAAAATAATGTGAACTTAACGATCAAAATATAAAAAGTATGATTAGTTCAATACAAATGACTTTAAACGATATTTAGCGGAATTATCACCATTTTTTACCAAATTTTTTTTCTATTTTTTGTATTCACCCAAATGTATTGTAAACACGTGTTTTAGATGTAAAATAATGTGAACTTAACGTTAAAAATATAAAAAGTATGATTAGTTTAATAGAAATGACTTAAGACGATATTTAGCGGATTCATCACCTGTATTTCAAAATTTTTTTACGACCTTTTATATTCACCCAAATGTATTGTAAAGACGTGTTTTAGATGTAAAATAATGTGAACTTAACGATAAAAATATAAAAAGTATGATTAGTTCAATACAAATGACTTTAAACGATATTTAGCGGAATTATCACCATTTTTTACCAAATTTTTTTTCTATTTTTTGTATTCACCCAAATGTATTGTAAACACGTGTTTTAGATGTAAAATAATGTGAACTTAACGTTAAAAATATAAAAAGTATGATTAGTTTAATAGAAATGACTTAAGACGATATTTAGCGGATTCATCACCTGTATTTCAAAATTTTTTTACGACCTTTTATATTCACCCAAATGTATTGTAAAGACGTGTTTTAGATGTAAAATAATGTGAACTTAACGATCAAAATATAAAAAGTATGATTAGTTCAATACAAATGACTTTAAACGATATTTAGCGGAATTATCACCATTTTTTACCAAATTTTTTTTCTATTTTTTGTATTCACCCAAATGTATTGTAAACACGTGTTTTAGATGTAAAATAATGTGAACTTAACGTTAAAAATATAAAAAGTATGATTAGTTTAATAGAAATGACTTAAGACGATATTTAGCGGATTCATCACCTGTATTTCAAAAATTTTTTACGACCTTTTATATTCACCCAAATGTATTTTAAATACGTGTTTTAGATGTAAAATAATGTGAACTTAACGATCAAAATATAAAAAGTATGATTAGTTCAATACAAATGACTTTAAACGATATTTAGCGGAATTATCACCATTTTTTACCAAATTTTTTTTCTATTTTTTGTATTCACCCAAATGTATTTTAAACACGTGTTTTAGATGTAAAATAATGTGAACTTAACGTTAAAAATATAAAAAGTATGATTAGTTTAATAGAAATGACTTAAGACGATATTTAGCGGAATTATCACCATTTTTTACCAAATTTTTTTTCTATTTTTTGTATTCACCCAAATGTATTGTAAACACGTGTTTTAGATGTAAAATAATGTGAACTTAACGTTAAAAATATAAAAAGTATGATTAGTTTAATAGAAATGACTTAAGACGATATTTAGCGGATTCATCACCTGTATTTCAAAATTTTTTTACGACCTTTTATATTCACCCAAATGTATTGTAAAGACGTGTTTTAGATGTAAAATAATGTGAACTTAACGATAAAAATATAAAAAGTATGATTAGTTCAATACAAATGACTTTAAACGATATTTAGCGGAATTATCAGCATATTTACCCAATTTTTTCCCAAATTTTTTTTCTATTTTTTGTATTCACCCAAATGTATTGTAAATACGTGTTTTAGATGTAAAATAATGTGAACTTAACGATAAAAATATAAAAAGTATGATTAGTTCAATACAAATGACTTTAAACGATATTTAGCGGAATTATCAGCATTTTTTACCCAATTTTTTCCCAAATTTTTTTTCTATTTTTTGTATTCACCCAAATGTATTGTAAATACGTGTTTTAGATGTAAAATAATGTGAACTTAACGATAAAAATATAAAAAGTATGATTAGTTCAATACAAATGACTTTAAACGATATTTAGCGGAATTATCACCATTTTTTACCAAATTTTTTCCCAAATTTTTTTTCTATTTTTTGTATTCACCTAAATGTATTGTAAATACGTGTTTTAGATGTAAAATATTGTGAACTTAACGATAAAAATATAAAAAGTATGATTAGTTCAATACAAATGACTTTAAACGATATTTAGCGGAATTATCACCATTTTTAACCCAATTTTTTCCCAAATTTTTTTTCTATTTTTTGTATTCACCCAAATGTATTGTAAACAAGTGTTTTAGATGTAAAATAATGTGAACTTAACGTTCAAAATATAAAAAGTATGATTAGTTTAATAGAAATGACTTAAGACGATATTTAGCGGATTCATCACCTGTATTTCTAAATTTTTTTACGACCTTTTATATTCACCCAAATGTATTGTAAAGACGTGTTTTAGATGTAAAATTATGTGAACTTAACGATAAAAATATAAAAAGTATGATTAGTTCAATACAAATGACTTTAAACGATATTTAGCGGAATTATCACCATTTTTTACCAAATTTTTTTTCTATTTTTTGTATTCACCCAAATGTATTGTAAACACGTGTTTTAGATGTAAAATAATGTGAACTTAACGTTAAAAATATAAAAAGTATGATTAGTTTAATAGAAATGACTTAAGACGATATTTAGCGGATTCATCACCTGTATTTCAAAATTTTTTTACGACCTTTTATATTCACCCAAATGTATTGTAAAGACGTGTTTTAGATGTAAAATAATGTGAACTTAACGATCAAAATATAAAAAGTATGATTAGTTCAATACAAATGACTTTAAACGATATTTAGCGGAATTATCACCATTTTTTACCAAATTTTTTTTCTATTTTTTGTATTCACCCAAATGTATTGTAAACACGTGTTTTAGATGTAAAATAATGTGAACTTAACGTTAAAAATATAAAAAGTATGATTAGTTTAATAGAAATGACTTAAGACGATATTTAGCGGATTCATCACCTGTATTTCAAAATTTTTTTACGACCTTTTATATTCACCCAAATGTATTGTAAAGACGTGTTTTAGATGTAAAATTATGTGAACTTAACGATAAAAATATAAAAAGTATGATTAGTTCAATACAAATGACTTTAAACGATATTTAGCGGAATTATCACCATTTTTTACCAAATTTTTTCCCAAATTTTTTTTCTATTTTTTGTATTCACCCAAATGTATTGTAAATACGTGTTTTAGATGTAAAATAATGTGAACTTAACGATAAAAATATAAAAAGTATGATTGGTTCAATACAAATGACTTTAAACGATATTTAGCGGAATTATCACCATTTTTTACCCAATTTTTTCCCAAATTTTTTTTCTATTTTTTGTATTCACCCAAATGTATTGTAAACACGTGTTTTAGATGTAAAATAATGTGAACTTAACGTTAAAAATATAAAAAGTATGATTAGTTTAATAGAAATGACTTAAGACGATATTTAGCGGATTCATCACCTGTATTTCAAAATTTTTTTACGACCTTTTATATTCACCCAAATGTATTGTAAAGACGTGTTTTAGATGTAAAATTATGTGAACTTAACGATAAAAATATAAAAAGTATGATTAGTTCAATACAAATGACTTTAAACGATATTTAGCGGAATTATCACCATTTTTTACCCAATTTTTTCCCAAATTTTTTTTCTATTTTTTGTATTCACCCAAATGTATTGTAAATACGTGTTTTAGATGTAAAATAATGTGAACTTAACGTTAAAAATATAAAATGTATGATTAGTTTAATAGAAATGACTTAAGACGATATTTAGCGGATTCATCAGCTGTATTTCAAAATTTTTTTACGACCTTTTATATTCACCCAAATGTATTGTAAATACGTGTTTTAGATGTAAAATAATGTGAACTTAACGTTAAAAATATAAAAAGTATGATTAGTTTAATAGAAATGACTTAAGACGATATTTAGCGGATTCATCACCTGTATTTCAAAATTTTTTTACGACCTTTTATATTCACCCAAATGTATTGTAAAGACGTGTTTTAGATGTAAAATAATGTGAACTTAACGATCAAAATATAAAAAGTATGATTAGTTCAATACAAATGACTTTAAACGATATTTAGCGGAATTATCACCATTTTTTACCAAATTTTTTTTCTATTTTTTGTATTCACCCAAATGTATTGTAAACACGTGTTTTAGATGTAAAATAATGTGAACTTAACGTTAAAAATATAAAAAGTATGATTAGTTTAATAGAAATGACTTAAGACGATATTTAGCGGATTCATCACCTGTATTTCAAAATTTTTTTACGACCTTTTATATTCACCCAAATGTATTGTAAAGACGTGTTTTAGATGTAAAATAATGTGAACTTAACGATAAAAATATAAAAAGTATGATTAGTTCAATACAAATGACTTTAAACGATATTTAGCGGAATTATCACCATTTTTTACCAAATTTTTTTTCTATTTTTTGTATTCACCCAAATGTATTGTAAACACGTGTTTTAGATGTAAAATAATGTGAACTTAACGTTAAAAATATAAAAAGTATGATTAGTTTAATAGAAATGACTTAAGACGATATTTAGCGGATTCATCACCTGTATTTCAAAATTTTTTTACGACCTTTTATATTCACCCAAATGTATTGTAAAGACGTGTTTTAGATGTAAAATAATGTGAACTTAACGATCAAAATATAAAAAGTATGATTAGTTCAATACAAATGACTTTAAACGATATTTAGCGGAATTATCACCATTTTTTACCAAATTTTTTTTCTATTTTTTGTATTCACCCAAATGTATTGTAAACACGTGTTTTAGATGTAAAATAATGTGAACTTAACGTTAAAAATATAAAAAGTATGATTAGTTTAATAGAAATGACTTAAGACGATATTTAGCGGATTCATCACCTGTATTTCAAAAATTTTTTACGACCTTTTATATTCACCCAAATGTATTGTAAATACGTGTTTTAGATGTAAAATAATGTGAACTTAACGATCAAAATATAAAAAGTATGATTAGTTCAATACAAATGACTTTAAACGATATTTAGCGGAATTATCAGCATATTTACCCAATTTTTTCCCAAATTTTTTTTCTATTTTTTGTATTCACCCAAATGTATTGTAAATACGTGTTTTAGATGTAAAATAATGTGAACTTAACGATAAAAATATAAAAAGTATGATTAGTTCAATACAAATGACTTTAAACGATATTTAGCGGAATTATCAGCATTTTTTACCCAATTTTTTCCCAAATTTTTTTTCTATTTTTTGTATTCACCCAAATGCATTGTAAATACGTGTTTTAGATGTAAAATAATGTGAACTTAACGATAAAAATATAAAAAGTATGATTAGTTCAATACAAATGACTTTAAACGATATTTAGCGGAATTATCACCATTTTTTACCAAATTTTTTCCCAAATTTTTTTTCTATTTTTTGTATTCACCTAAATGTATTGTAAATACGTGTTTTAGATGTAAAATATTGTGAACTTAACGATAAAAATATAAAAAGTATGATTAGTTCAATACAAATGACTTTAAACGATATTTAGCGGAATTATCACCATTTTTAACCCAATTTTTTCCCAAATTTTTTTTCTATTTTTTGTATTCACCCAAATGTATTGTAAACAAGTGTTTTAGATGTAAAATAATGTGAACTTAACGTTCAAAATATAAAAAGTATGATTAGTTTAATAGAAATGACTTAAGACGATATTTAGCGGATTCATCACCTGTATTTCTAAATTTTTTTACGACCTTTTATATTCACCCAAATGTATTGTAAAGACGTGTTTTAGATGTAAAATTATGTGAACTTAACGATAAAAATATAAAAAGTATGATTAGTTCAATACAAATGACTTTAAACGATATTTAGCGGAATTATCACCATTTTTTACCAAATTTTTTTTCTATTTTTTGTATTCACCCAAATGTATTGTAAACACGTGTTTTAGATGTAAAATAATGTGAACTTAACGTTAAAAATATAAAAAGTATGATTAGTTTAATAGAAATGACTTAAGACGATATTTAGCGGATTCATCACCTGTATTTCAAAATTTTTTTACGACCTTTTATATTCACCCAAATGTATTGTAAAGACGTGTTTTAGATGTAAAATAATGTGAACTTAACGATAAAAATATAAAAAGTATGATTAGTTCAATACAAATGACTTTAAACGATATTTAGCGGAATTATCACCATTTTTTACCCAATTTTTTCCCAAATTTTTTTTCTATTTTTTGTATTCACCCAAATGTATTGTAAACACGTGTTTTAGATGTAAAATAATGTGAACTTAACGTTAAAAATATAAAAAGTATGATTAGTTTAATAGAAATGACTTAAGACGATATTTAGCGGATTCATCACCTGTATTTCAAAATTTTTTTACGACCTTTTATATTCACCCAAATGTATTGTAAAGACGTGTTTTAGATGTAAAATTATGTGAACTTAACGATAAAAATATAAAAAGTATGATTAGTTCAATACAAATGACTTTAAACGATATTTAGCGGAATTATCACCATTTTTTACCAAATTTTTTCCCAAATTTTTTTTCTATTTTTTGTATTCACCCAAATGTATTGTAAATACGTGTTTTAGATGTAAAATAATGTGAACTTAACGATAAAAATATAAAAAGTATGATTGGTTCAATACAAATGACTTTAAACGATATTTAGCGGAATTATCACCATTTTTTACCCAATTTTTTCCCAAATTTTTTTTCTATTTTTTGTATTCACCCAAATGTATTGTAAACACGTGTTTTAGATGTAAAATAATGTGAACTTAACGTTAAAAATATAAAAAGTATGATTAGTTTAATAGAAATGACTTAAGACGATATTTAGCGGATTCATCACCTGTATTTCAAAATTTTTTTACGACCTTTTATATTCACCCAAATGTATTGTAAAGACGTGTTTTAGATGTAAAATTATGTGAACTTAACGATAAAAATATAAAAAGTATGATTAGTTCAATACAAATGACTTTAAACGATATTTAGCGGAATTATCACCATTTTTTACCAAATTTTTTTTCTATTTTTTGTATTCACCCAAATGTATTGTAAACACGTGTTTTAGATGTAAAATAATGTGAACTTAACGTTAAAAATATAAAAAGTATGATTAGTTTAATAGAAATGACTTAAGACGATATTTAGCGGATTCATCAGCTGTATTTCAAAATTTTTTTACGACCTTTTATATTCACCCAAATGTATTGTAAAGACGTGTTTTAGATGTAAAATTATGTGAACTTAACGATAAAAATATAAAAAGTATGATTAGTTCAATACAAATGACTTTAAACGATATTTAGCGGAATTATCACCATTTTTTACCCAATTTTTTCCCAAATTTTTTTTCTATTTTTTGTATTCACCCAAATGTATTGTAAATACGTGTTTTAGATGTAAAATAATGTGAACTTAACGTTAAAAATATAAAAAGTATGATTAATTTAATAGAAATGACTTAAGACGATATTTAGCGGATTCATCAGCTGTATTTCAAAATTTTTTTACGACCTTTTATATTCACCCAAATGTATTGTAAATACGTGTTTTAGATGTAAAATAATGTGAACTTAACGATAAAAATATAAAAAGTATGATTAGTTCAATACAAATGACTTTAAACGATATTTAGCGGAATTATCACCATTTTCTACCAAATTTTTTCCCAAATTTTTTTTCTATTTTTTGTATTCACCCAAATGTATTGTAAATATGTGTTTTAGATGTAAAATAATGTGAACTTAACGATAAAAATATAAAAAGTATGATTAGTTCAATACAAATGACTTTAAACGATATTTAGCGGAATTATCACCATTTTTTACCAAATTTTTTTTCTATTTTTTGTATTCACCCAAATGTATTGTAAACACGTGTTTTAGATGTAAAATAATGTGAACTTAACGTTAAAAATATAAAAAGTATGATTAGTTTAATAGAAATGACTTAAGACGATATTTAGCGGATTCATCACCTGTATTTCAAAAATTTTTTACGACCTTTTATATTCACCCAAATGTATTGTAAATACGTGTTTTAGATGTAAAATAATGTGAACTTAACGATCAAAATATAAAAAGTATGATTAGTTCAATACAAATGACTTTAAACGATATTTAGCGGAATTATCACCATTTTTTACCAAATTTTTTTTCTATTTTTTGTATTCACCCAAATGTATTTTAAACACGTGTTTTAGATGTAAAATAATGTGAACTTAACGTTAAAAATATAAAAAGTATGATTAGTTTAATAGAAATGACTTAAGACGATATTTAGCGGAATTATCACCATTTTTTACCAAATTTTTTTTCTATTTTTTGTATTCACCCAAATGTATTGTAAACACGTGTTTTAGATGTAAAATAATGTGAACTTAACGTTAAAAATATAAAAAGTATGATTAGTTTAATAGAAATGACTTAAGACGATATTTAGCGGATTCATCACCTGTATTTCAAAATTTTTTTACGACCTTTTATATTCACCCAAATGTATTGTAAAGACGTGTTTTAGATGTAAAATTATGTGAACTTAACGATAAAAATATAAAAAGTATGATTAGTTCAATACAAATGACTTTAAACGATATTTAGCGGAATTATCACCATTTTTTACCCAATTTTTTCCCAAATTTTTTTTCTATTTTTTGTATTCACCCAAATGTATTGTAAATACGTGTTTTAGATGTAAAATAATGTGAACTTAACGTTAAAAATATAAAAAGTATGATTAATTTAATAGAAATGACTTAAGACGATATTTAGCGGATTCATCAGCTGTATTTCAAAATTTTTTTACGACCTTTTATATTCACCCAAATGTATTGTAAATACGTGTTTTAGATGTAAAATAATGTGAACTTAACGATAAAAATATAAAAAGTATGATTAGTTCAATACAAATGACTTTAAACGATATTTAGCGGAATTATCACCATTTTCTACCAAATTTTTTCCCAAATTTTTTTTCTATTTTTTGTATTCACCCAAATGTATTGTAAATACGTGTTTTAGATGTAAAATAATGTGAACTTAACGATAAAAATATAAAAAGTATGATTAGTTCAATACAAATGACTTTAAACGATATTTAGCGGAATTATCACCATTTTTTACCAAATTTTTTTTCTATTTTTTGTATTCACCCAAATGTATTGTAAACACGTGTTTTAGATGTAAAATAATGTGAACTTAACGTTAAAAATATAAAAAGTATGATTAGTTTAATAGAAATGACTTAAGACGATATTTAGCGGATTCATCACCTGTATTTCAAAAATTTTTTACGACCTTTTATATTCACCCAAATGTATTGTAAATACGTGTTTTAGATGTAAAATAATGTGAACTTAACGATCAAAATATAAAAAGTATGATTAGTTCAATACAAATGACTTTAAACGATATTTAGCGGAATTATCACCATTTTTTACCAAATTTTTTTTCTATTTTTTGTATTCACCCAAATGTATTTTAAACACGTGTTTTAGATGTAAAATAATGTGAACTTAACGTTAAAAATATAAAAAGTATGATTAGTTTAATAGAAATGACTTAAGACGATATTTAGCGGAATTATCACCATTTTTTACCAAATTTTTTTTCTATTTTTTGTATTCACCCAAATGTATTGTAAACACGTGTTTTAGATGTAAAATAATGTGAACTTAACGTTAAAAATATAAAAAGTATGATTAGTTTAATAGAAATGACTTAAGAAGATATTTAGCGGATTCATCACCTGTATTTCAAAATTTTTTTACGACCTTTTATATTCACCCAAATGTATTGTAAAGACGTGTTTTAGATGTAAAATAATGTGAACTTAACGATTAAAATATAAAAAGTATGATTAGTTCAATACAAATGACTTTAAACGATATTTAGCGGAATTATCAGCATTTTTTACCCAATTTTTTCCCAAATTTTTTTTCTATTTTTTGTATTCACCCAAATGTATTGTAAATACGTGTTTTAGATGTAAAATAATGTGAACTTAACGATAAAAATATAAAAAGTATGATTAGTTCAATACAAATGACTTTAAACGATATTTAGCGGAATTATCACCATTTTTTACCAAATTTTTTTTCTATTTTTTGTATTCACCCAAATGTATTGTAAACACGTGTTTTAGATGTAAAATAATGTGAACTTAACGTTAAAAATATAAAAAGTATGATTAGTTTAATAGAAATGACTTAAGACGATATTTAGCGGATTCATCACCTGTATTTCAAAATTTTTTTACGACCTTTTATATTCACCCAAATGTATTGTAAAGACGTGTTTTAGATGTAAAATAATGTGAACTTAACGATAAAAATATAAAAAGTATGATTAGTTTAATAGAAATGACTTAAGACGATATTTAGCGGATTCATCACCTGTATTTCAAAATTTTTTTACGACCTTTTATATTCACCCAAATGTATTGTAAAGACGTGTTTTAGATGTAAAATAATGTGAACTTAACGATAAAAATATAAAAAGTATGATTAGTTCAATACAAATGACTTTAAACGATATTTAGCGGAATTATCACCATTTTTTACCCAATTTTTTCCCAAATTTTTTTTCTATTTTTTGTATTCACCCAAATGTATTGTAAACACGTGTTTTAGATGTAAAATAATGTGAACTTAACGTTAAAAATATAAAAAGTATGATTAGTTTAATAGAAATGACTTAAGACGATATTTAGCGGATTCATCACCTGTATTTCAAAATTTTTTTACGACCTTTTATATTCACCCAAATGTATTGTAAAGACGTGTTTTAGATGTAAAATTATGTGAACTTAACGATAAAAATATAAAAAGTATGATTAGTTCAATACAAATGACTTTAAACGATATTTAGCGGAATTATCACCATTTTTTACCCAATTTTTTCCCAAATTTTTTTTCTATTTTTTGTATTCACCCAAATGTATTGTAAATACGTGTTTTAGATGTAAAATAATGTGAACTTAACGTTAAAAATATAAAAAGTATAATTAATTTAATAGAAATGACTTAAGACGATATTTAGCGGATTCATCAGCTGTATTTCAAAATTTTTTTACGACCTTTTATATTCACCCAAATGTATTGTAAATACGTGTTTTAGATGTAAAATAATGTGAACTTAACGATAAAAATATAAAAAGTATGATTAGTTCAATACAAATGACTTTAAACGATATTTAGCGGAATTATCACCATTTTCTACCAAATTTTTTCCCAAATTTTTTTTCTATTTTTTGTATTCACCCAAATGTATTGTAAATACGTGTTTTAGATGTAAAATAATGTGAACTTAACGATAAAAATATAAAAAGTATGATTAGTTCAATACAAATGACTTTAAACGATATTTAGCGGAATTATCACCATTTTTTACCAAATTTTTTTTCTATTTTTTGTATTCACCCAAATGTATTGTAAACACGTGTTTTAGATGTAAAATAATGTGAACTTAACGTTAAAAATATAAAAAGTATGATTAGTTTAATAGAAATGACTTAAGACGATATTTAGCGGATTCATCACCTGTATTTCAAAAATTTTTTACGACCTTTTATATTCACCCAAATGTATTGTAAATACGTGTTTTAGATGTAAAATAATGTGATCTTAACGATCAAAATATAAAAAGTATGATTAGTTCAATACAAATGACTTTAAACGATATTTAGCGGAATTATCACCATTTTTTACCAAATTTTTTTTCTATTTTTTGTATTCACCCAAATGTATTTTAAACACGTGTTTTAGATGTAAAATAATGTGAACTTAACGTTAAAAATATAAAAAGTATGATTAGTTTAATAGAAATGACTTAAGACGATATTTAGCGGATTCATCACCTGTATTTCAAAATTTTTTTACGACCTTTTATATTCACCCAAATGTATTGTAAAGACGTGTTTTAGATGTAAAATAATGTGAACTTAACGATAAAAATATAAAAAGTATGATTAGTTCAATACAAATGACTTTAAACGATATTTAGCGGAATTATCAGCATATTTACCCAATTTTTTCCCAAATTTTTTTTCTATTTTTTGTATTCACCCAAATGTATTGTAAATACGTGTTTTAGATGTAAAATAATGTGAACTTAACGATAAAAATATAAAAAGTATGATTAGTTCAATACAAATGACTTTAAACGATATTTAGCGGAATTATCAGCATTTTTTACCCAATTTTTTCCCAAATTTTTTTTCTATTTTTTGTATTCACCCAAATGTATTGTAAATACGTGTTTTAGATGTAAAATAATGTGAACTTAACGATAAAAATATAAAAAGTATGATTAGTTCAATACAAATGACTTTAAACGATATTTAGCGGAATTATCAGCATTTTTTACCCAATTTTTTCCCAAATTTTTTTTCTATTTTTTGTATTCACCCAAATGTATTGTAAATACGTGTTTTAGATGTAAAATAATGTGAACTTAACGTTAAAAATATAAAAAGTATGATTAATTTAATAGAAATGACTTAAGACGATATTTAGCGGATTCATCAGCTGTATTTCAAAATTTTTTTACGACCTTTTATATTCACCCAAATGTATTGTAAATACGTGTTTTAGATGTAAAATAATGTGAACTTAACGATAAAAATATAAAAAGTATGATTAGTTCAATACAAATGACTTTAAACGATATTTAGCGGAATTATCACCATTTTCTACCAAATTTTTTCCCAAATTTTTTTTCTATTTTTTGTATTCACCCAAATGTATTGTAAATACGTGTTTTAGATGTAAAATAATGTGAACTTAACGATAAAAATATAAAAAGTATGATTAGTTCAATACAAATGACTTTAAACGATATTTAGCGGAATTATCACCATTTTTTACCAAATTTTTTTTCTATTTTTTGTATTCACCCAAATGTATTTTAAACACGTGTTTTAGATGTAAAATAATGTGAACTTAACGTTAAAAATATAAAAAGTATGATTAGTTTAATAGAAATGACTTAAGACGATATTTAGCGGAATTATCACCATTTTTTACCAAATTTTTTTTCTATTTTTTGTATTCACCCAAATGTATTGTAAACACGTGTTTTAGATGTAAAATAATGTGAACTTAACGTTAAAAATATAAAAAGTATGATTAGTTTAATAGAAATGACTTAAGAAGATATTTAGCGGATTCATCACCTGTATTTCAAAATTTTTTTACGACCTTTTATATTCAACCAAATGTATTGTAAAGACGTGTTTTAGATGTAAAATAATGTGAACTTAACGATTAAAATATAAAAAGTATGATTAGTTCAATACAAATGACTTTAAACGATATTTAGCGGAATTATCAGCATTTTTTACCCAATTTTTTCCCAAATTTTTTTTCTATTTTTTGTATTCACCCAAATGTATTGTAAATACGTGTTTTAGATGTAAAATAATGTGAACTTAACGATAAAAATATAAAAAGTATGATTAGTTCAATACAAATGACTTTAAACGATATTTAGCGGAATTATCACCATTTTTTACCAAATTTTTTTTCTATTTTTTGTATTCACCCAAATGTATTGTAAACACGTGTTTTAGATGTAAAATAATGTGAACTTAACGTTAAAAATATAAAAAGTATGATTAGTTTAATAGAAATGACTTAAGACGATATTTAGCGGATTCATCACCTGTATTTCAAAATTTTTTTACGACCTTTTATATTCACCCAAATGTATTGTAAAGACGTGTTTTAGATGTAAAATAATGTGAACTTAACGATAAAAATATAAAAAGTATGATTAGTTTAATAGAAATGACTTAAGACGATATTTAGCGGATTCATCACCTGTATTTCAAAATTTTTTTACGACCTTTTATATTCACCCAAATGTATTGTAAAGACGTGTTTTAGATGTAAAATAATGTGAACTTAACGATAAAAATATAAAAAGTATGATTAGTTCAATACAAATGACTTTAAACGATATTTAGCGGAATTATCACCATTTTTTACCCAATTTTTTCCCAAATTTTTTTTCTATTTTTTGTATTCACCCAAATGTATTGTAAACACGTGTTTTAGATGTAAAATAATGTGAACTTAACGTTAAAAATATAAAAAGTATGATTAGTTTAATAGAAATGACTTAAGACGATATTTAGCGGATTCATCACCTGTATTTCAAAATTTTTTTACGACCTTTTATATTCACCCATATGTATTGTAAAGACGTGTTTTAGATGTAAAATTATGTGAACTTAACGATAAAAATATAAAAAGTATGATTAGTTCAATACAAATGACTTTAAACGATATTTAGCGGAATTATCACCATTTTTTACCCAATTTTTTCCCAAATTTTTTTTCTATTTTTTGTATTCACCCAAATGTATTGTAAATACGTGTTTTAGATGTAAAATAATGTGAACTTAACGTTAAAAATATAAAAAGTATGATTAATTTAATAGAAATGACTTAAGACGATATTTAGCGGATTCATCAGCTGTATTTCAAAATTTTTTTACGACCTTTTATATTCACCCAAATGTATTGTAAATACGTGTTTTAGATGTAAAATAATGTGAACTTAACGATAAAAATATAAAAAGTATGATTAGTTCAATACAAATGACTTTAAACGATATTTAGCGGAATTATCACCATTTTCTACCAAATTTTTTCCCAAATTTTTTTTCTATTTTTTGTATTCACCCAAATGTATTGTAAATACGTGTTTTAGATGTAAAATAATGTGAACTTAACGATAAAAATATAAAAAGTATGATTAGTTCAATACAAATGACTTTAAACGATATTTAGCGGAATTATCACCATTTTTTACCAAATTTTTTTTCTATTTTTTGTATTCACCCAAATGTATTGTAAACACGTGTTTTAGATGTAAAATAATGTGAACTTAACGTTAAAAATATAAAAAGTATGATTAGTTTAATAGAAATGACTTAAGACGATATTTAGCGGATTCATCACCTGTATTTCAAAAATTTTTTACGACCTTTTATATTCACCCAAATGTATTGTAAATACGTGTTTTAGATGTAAAATAATGTGATCTTAACGATCAAAATATAAAAAGTATGATTAGTTCAATACAAATGACTTTAAACGATATTTAGCGGAATTATCACCATTTTTTACCAAATTTTTTTTCTATTTTTTGTATTCACCCAAATGTATTTTAAACACGTGTTTTAGATGTAAAATAATGTGAACTTAACGTTAAAAATATAAAAAGTATGATTAGTTTAATAGAAATGACTTAAGACGATATTTAGCGGAATTATCACCATTTTTTACCAAATTTTTTTTCTATTTTTTGTATTCACCCAAATGTATTGTAAACACGTGTTTTAGATGTAAAATAATGTGAACTTAACGTTAAAAATATAAAAAGTATGATTAGTTTAATAGAAATGACTTAAGACGATATTTAGCGGATTCATCACCTGTATTTCAAAAATTTTTTACGACCTTTTATATTCACCCAAATGTATTGTAAAGACGTGTTTTAGATGTAAAATAATGTGAACTTAACGATAAAAATATAAAAAGTATGATTAGTTCAATACAAATGACTTTAAACGATATTTAGCGGAATTATCAGCATATTTACCCAATTTTTTCCCAAATTTTTTTTCTATTTTTTGTATTCACCCAAATGTATTGTAAATACGTGTTTTAGATGTAAAATAATGTGAACTTAACGATAAAAATATAAAAAGTATGATTAGTTCAATACAAATGACTTTAAACGATATTTAGCGGAATTATCAGCATTTTTTACCCAATTTTTTCCCAAATTTTTTTTCTATTTTTTGTATTCACCCAAATGTATTGTAAATACGTGTTTTAGATGTAAAATAATGTGAACTTAACGATAAAAATATAAAAAGTATGATTAGTTCAATACAAATGACTTTAAACGATATTTAGCGGAATTATCACCATTTTTTACCAAATTTTTTCCCAAATTTTTTTTCTATTTTTTGTATTCACCCAAATGTATTGTAAATACGTGTTTTAGATGTAAAATATTGTGAACTTAACGATAAAAATATAAAAAGTATGATTAGTTCAATACAAATGACTTTAAACGATATTTAGCGGAATTATCACCATTTTTAACCCAATTTTTTCCCAAATTTTTTTTCTATTTTTTGTATTCACCCAAATGTATTGTAAACAAGTGTTTTAGATGTAAAATAATGTGAACTTAACGTTCAAAATATAAAAAGTATGATTAGTTTAATAGAAATGACTTAAGACGATATTTAGCGGATTCATCACCTGTATTTCAAAATTTTTTTACGACCTTTTATATTCACCCAAATATATTGTAAAGACGTGTTTTAGATGTAAAATAATGTGAACTAAACGTTCAAAATATAAAAAGTATGATTAGTTCAATACAAATGACTTTAAACGATATTTAGCGGAATTATCACCATTTTTTACCAAATTTTTTCCCAAATTTTTTTTCTATTTTTTGTATTCACCCAAATGTATTGTAAATACGTGTTTTAGATGTAAAATAATGTGAACATAACGATAAAAATATAAAAAGTATGATTAGTTCAATACAAATGACTTTAAACGATATTTAGCGGAATTATCACCATTTTTTACCCAATTTTTTCCCAAATTTTTTTTCTATTTTTTGTATTCACCCAAATGTATTGTAAACACGTGTTTTAGATGTAAAATAATGTGAACTTAACGTTAAAAATATAAAAAGTATGATTAGTTTAATAGAAATGACTTAAGACGATATTTAGAGGATTCATCACCTGTATTTCAAAATTTTTTTACGACCTTTTATATTCACCCAAATGTATTGTAAAGACGTGTTTTAGATGTAAAATAATGTGAACTTAACGATAAAAATATAAAAAGTATGATTAGTTCAATACAAATGACTTTAAACGATATTTAGCGGAATTATCACCATTTTTTACCAATTTTTTTTTCTATTTTTTGTATTCACCCAAATGTATTGTAAACACGTGTTTTAGATGTAAAATAATGTGAACTTAACGTTAAAAATATAAATAGTATGATTAGTTTAATAGAAATGACTTAAGACGATATTTAGCGGATTCATCACCTGTATTTCAAAATTTTTTTACGACCTTTTATATTCACCCAAATGTATTGTAAAGACGTGTTTTAGATGTAAAATAATGTGAACTTAACGATAAAAATATAAAAAGTATGATTAGTTCAATACAAATGACTTTAAACGATATTTAGCGGAATTATCAGCATATTTACCCAATTTTTTCCCAAATTTTTTTTCTATTTTTTGTATTCACCCAAATGTATTGTAAATACGTGTTTTAGATGTAAAATAATGTGAACTTAACGATAAAAATATAAAAAGTATGATTAGTTCAATACAAATGACTTTAAACGATATTTAGCGGAATTATCAGCATTTTTTACCCAATTTTTTCCCAAATTTTTTTTCTATTTTTTGTATTCACCCAAATGTATTGTAAATACGTGTTTTAGATGTAAAATAATGTGAACTTAACGATAAAAATATAAAAAGTATGATTAGTTCAATACAAATGACTTTAAACGATATTTAGCGGAATTATCACCATTTTTTACCAAATTTTTTCCCAAATTTTTTTTCTATTTTTTGTATTCACCCAAATGTATTGTAAATACGTGTTTTAGATGTAAAATATTGTGAACTTAACGATAAAAATATAAAAAGTATGATTAGTTCAATACAAATGACTTTAAACGATATTTAGCGGAATTATCACCATTTTTAACCCAATTTTTTCCCAAATTTTTTTTCTATTTTTTGTATTCACCCAAATGTATTGTAAACAAGTGTTTTAGATGTAAAATAATGTGAACTTAACGTTCAAAATATAAAAAGTATGATTAGTTTAATAGAAATGACTTAAGACGATATTTAGCGGATTCATCACCTGTATTTCAAAATTTTTTTACGACCTTTTATATTCACCCAAATATATTGTAAAGACGTGTTTTAGATGTAAAATAATGTGAACTAAACGTTCAAAATATAAAAAGTATGATTAGTTCAATACAAATGACTTTAAACGATATTTAGCGGAATTATCACCATTTTTTACCAAATTTTTTCCCAAATTTTTTTTCTATTTTTTGTATTCACCCAAATGTATTGTAAATACGTGTTTTAGATGTAAAATAATGTGAACATAACGATAAAAATATAAAAAGTATGATTAGTTCAATACAAATGACTTTAAACGATATTTAGCGGAATTATCACCATTTTTTACCCAATTTTTTCCCAAATTTTTTTTCTATTTTTTGTATTCACCCAAATGTATTGTAAACACGTGTTTTAGATGTAAAATAATGTGAACTTAACGTTAAAAATATAAAAAGTATGATTAGTTTAATAGAAATGACTTAAGACGATATTTAGAGGATTCATCACCTGTATTTCAAAATTTTTTTACGACCTTTTATATTCACCCAAATGTATTGTAAAGACGTGTTTTAGATGTAAAATAATGTGAACTTAACGATAAAAATATAAAAAGTATGATTAGTTCAATACAAATGACTTTAAACGATATTTAGCGGAATGATCACCATTTTTTACCAATTTTTTTTTCTATTTTTTGTATTCACCCAAATGTATTGTAAACACGTGTTTTAGATGTAAAATAATGTGAACTTAACGTTAAAAATATAAATAGTATGATTAGTTTAATAGAAATGACTTAAGACGATATTTAGCGGATTCATCACCTGTATTTCAAAATTTTTTTACGACCTTTTATATTCACCCAAATGTATTGTAAAGACGTGTTTTAGATGTAAAATTATGAGAACTTAACGATAAAAATATAAAAAGTATGATTAGTTCAATACAAATGACTTTAAACGATATTTAGCGGAATTATCACCATTTTTTACCCAATTTTTTCCCAAATTTTTTTTCTATTTTTTGTATTCACCCAAATGTATTGTAAATACGTGTTTTAGATGTAAAATAATGTGAACTTAACGATAAAAATATAAAAAGTATGATTAGTTCAATACAAATGACTTTAAACGATATTTAGCGGAATTATCACCATTTTTTACCAAATTTTTTTTCTATTTTTTGTATTCACCCAAATGTATTGTAAACACGTGTTTTAGATGTAAAATAATGTGAACTTAACGTTAAAAATATAAAAAGTATGATTAGTTTAATAGAAATGACTTAAGACGGTATTTAGCGGATTCATCACCTGTATTTCAAAATTTTTTTACGACCTTTTATATTCACCCAAATGTATTGTAAAGACGTGTTTTAGATGTAAAATAATGTGAACTTAACGATTAAAATATAAAAAGTATGATTAGTTCAATACAAATGACTTTAAACGATATTTAGCGGAATTATCACCATTTTTTACCAAATTTTTTCCCAAATTTTTTTTCTATTTTTTGTATTCACCCAAATGTATTGTAAATACGTGTTTTAGATGTAAAATAATGTGAACATAACGATAAAAATATAAAAAGTATGATTAGTTCAATACAAATGACTTTAAACGATATTTAGCGGAATTATCACCATTTTTTACCCAATTTTTTCCCAAATTTTTTTTCTATTTTTTGTATTCACCCAAATGTATTGTAAACACGTGTTTTAGATGTAAAATAATGTGAACTTAACGTTAAAAATATAAAAAGTATGATTAGTTTAATAGAAATGACTTAAGACGATATTTAGCGGATTCATCACCTGTATTTCAAAATTTTTTTACGACCTTTTATATTCACCCAAATGTATTGTAAAGACGTGTTTTAGATGTAAAATAATGTGAACTTAACGATAAAAATATAAAAAGTATGATTAGTTCAATACAAATGACTTTAAACGATATTTAGCGGAATTATCACCATTTTTTACCAAATTTTTTTTCTATTTTTTGTATTCACCCAAATGTATTGTAAACACGTGTTTTAGATGTAAAATAATGTGAACTTAACGTTAAAAATATAAAAAGTATGATTAGTTTAATAGAAATGACTTAAGACGATATTTAGCGGATTCATCACCTGTATTTCAAAATTTTTTTACGACCTTTTATATTCACCCAAATGTATTGTAAAGACGTGTTTTAGATGTAAAATAATGTGAACTTAACGATCAAAATATAAAAAGTATGATTAGTTCAATACAAATGACTTTAAACGATATTTAGCGGAATTATCACCATTTTTTACCAAATTTTTTTTCTATTTTTTGTATTCACCCAAATGTATTGTAAACACGTGTTTTAGATGTAAAATAATGTGAACTTAACGTTAAAAATATAAAAAGTATGATTAGTTTAATAGAAATGACTTAAGACGATATTTAGCGGATTCATCACCTGTATTTCAAAATTTTTTTACGACCTTTTATATTCACCCAAATGTATTGTAAATACGTGTTTTAGATGTAAAATAATGTGAACATAACGATCAAAATATAAAAAGTATGATTAGTTCAATACAAATGACTTTAAACGATATTTAGCGGAATTATCACCATTTTTTACCCAATTTTTTCCCAAATTTTTTTTCTATTTTTTGTATTCACCCAAATGTATTGTAAACACGTGTTTTAGATGTAAAATAATGTGAACTTAACGTTAAAAATATAAAAAGTATGATTAGTTTAATAGAAATGACTTAAGACGATATTTAGCGGATTCATCACCTGTATTTCAAAATTTTTTTACGACCTTTTATATTCACCCAAATGTATTGTAAAGACGTGTTTTAGATGTAAAATAATGGGAACTTAACGATAAAAATATAAAAAGTATGATTAGTTCAATACAAATGACTTTAAACGATATTTAGCGGAATTATCACCATTTTTTACCAAATTTTTTTTCTATTTTTTGTATTCACCCAAATGTATTGTAAACACGTGTTTTAGATGTAAAATAATGTGAACTTAACGTTAAAAATATAAAAAGTATGATTAGTTTAATAGAAATGACTTAAGACGATATTTAGCGGATTCATCACCTGTATTTCAAAATTTTTTTACGACCTTTTATATTCACCCAAATGTATTGTAAAGACGTGTTTTAGATGTAAAATAATGTGAACTTAACGATCAAAATATAAAAAGTATGATTAGTTCAATACAAATGACTTTAAACGATATTTAGCGGAATTATCACCATTTTTTACCCAATTTTTTCCCAAATTTTTTTTCTATTTTTTGTATTCACCCAAATGTATTGTAAATACGTGTTTTAGATGTAAAATAATGTGAACTTAACGATAAAAATATAAAAAGTATGATTAGTTCAATACAAATGACTTTAAACGATATTTAGCGGAATTATCACCATTTTTTACCAAATTTTTTTTCTATTTTTTGTATTCACCCAAATGTATTGTAAACACGTGTTTTAGATGTAAAATAATGTGAACTTAACGTTAAAAATATAAAAAGTATGATTAGTTTAATAGAAATGACTTAAGACGGTATTTAGCGGATTCATCACCTGTATTTCAAAATTTTTTTACGACCTTTTATATTCACCCAAATGTATTGTAAAGACGTGTTTTAGATGTAAAATAATGTGAACTTAACGATTAAAATATAAAAAGTATGATTAGTTCAATACAAATGACTTTAAACGATATTTAGCGGAATTATCACCATTTTTTACCAAATTTTTTCCCAAATTTTTTTTCTATTTTTTGTATTCACCCAAATGTATTGTAAATACGTGTTTTAGATGTAAAATAATGTGAACATAACGATAAAAATATAAAAAGTATGATTAGTTCAATACAAATGACTTTAAACGATATTTAGCGGAATTATCACCATTTTTTACCCAATTTTTTCCCAAATTTTTTTCCTATTTTTTGTATTCATCCAAATGTATTGTAAACACGTGTTTTAGATGTAAAATAATGTGAACTTAACGTTAAAAATATAAAAAGTATGATTAGTTTAATAGAAATGACTTAAGACGATATTTAGCGGATTCATCACCTGTATTTCAAAATTTTTTTACGACCTTTTATATTCACCCAAATGTATTGTAAAGACGTGTTTTAGATGTAAAATAATGTGAACTTAACGATAAAAATATAAAAAGTATGATTAGTTCAATACAAATGACTTTAAACGATATTTAGCGGAATTATCACCATTTTTTACCAAATTTTTTTTCTATTTTTTGTATTCACCCAAATGTATTGTAAACACGTGTTTTAGATGTAAAATAATGTGAACTTAACGTTAAAAATATAAAAAGTATGATTAGTTTAATAGAAATGACTTAAGACGATATTTAGCGGATTCATCACCTGTATTTCAAAATTTTTTTACGACCTTTTATATTCACCCAAATGTATTGTAAAGACGTGTTTTAGATGTAAAATAATGTGAACTTAACGATCAAAATATAAAAAGTATGATTAGTTCAATACAAATGACTTTAAACGATATTTAGCGGAATTATCACCATTTTTTACCAAATTTTTTTTCTATTTTTTGTATTCACCCAAATGTATTGTAAACACGTGTTTTAGATGTAAAATAATGTGAACTTAACGTTAAAAATATAAAAAGTATGATTAGTTTAATAGAAATGACTTAAGACGATATTTAGCGGATTCATCACCTGTATTTCAAAATTTTTTTTCTATTTTTTGTATTCACCCAAATGTATTGTAAACACGTGTTTTAGATGTAAAATAATGTGAACTTAACGTTAAAAATATAAAAAGTATGATTAGTTTAATAGAAATGACTTAAGACGATATTTAGCGGATTCATCACCTGTATTTCAAAATTTTTTTACGACCTTTTATATTCACCCAAATGTATTGTAAAGACGTGTTTTAGATGTAAAATAATGTGAACTTAACGATAAAAATATAAAAAGTATGATTAGTTTAATAGAAATGACTTAAGACGATATTTAGCGGATTCATCACCTGTATTTCAAAATTTTTTTACGACCTTTTATATTCACCCAAATGTATTGTAAAGACGTGTTTTAGATGTAAAATAATGTGAACTTAACGATAAAAATATAAAAAGTATGATTAGTTCAATACAAATGACTTTAAACGATATTTAGCGGAATTATCACCATTTTTTACCCAATTTTTTCCCAAATTTTTTTTCTATTTTTTGTATTCACCCAAATGTATTGTAAACACGTGTTTTAGATGTAAAATAATGTGAACTTAACGTTAAAAATATAAAAAGTATGATTAGTTTAATAGAAATGACTTAAGACGATATTTAGCGGATTCATCACCTGTATTTCAAAATTTTTTTACGACCTTTTATATTCACCCATATGTATTGTAAAGACGTGTTTTAGATGTAAAATTATGTGAACTTAACGATAAAAATATAAAAAGTATGATTAGTTCAATACAAATGACTTTAAACGATATTTAGCGGAATTATCACCATTTTTTACCCAATTTTTTCCCAAATTTTTTTTCTATTTTTTGTATTCACCCAAATGTATTGTAAATACGTGTTTTAGATGTAAAATAATGTGAACTTAACGTTAAAAATATAAAAAGTATGATTAATTTAATAGAAATGACTTAAGACGATATTTAGCGGATTCATCAGCTGTATTTCAAAATTTTTTTACGACCTTTTATATTCACCCAAATGTATTGTAAATACGTGTTTTAGATGTAAAATAATGTGAACTTAACGATAAAAATATAAAAAGTATGATTAGTTCAATACAAATGACTTTAAACGATATTTAGCGGAATTATCACCATTTTCTACCAAATTTTTTCCCAAATTTTTTTTCTATTTTTTGTATTCACCCAAATGTATTGTAAATACGTGTTTTAGATGTAAAATAATGTGAACTTAACGATAAAAATATAAAAAGTATGATTAGTTCAATACAAATGACTTTAAACGATATTTAGCGGAATTATCACCATTTTTTACCAAATTTTTTTTCTATTTTTTGTATTCACCCAAATGTATTGTAAACACGTGTTTTAGATGTAAAATAATGTGAACTTAACGTTAAAAATATAAAAAGTATGATTAGTTTAATAGAAATGACTTAAGACGATATTTAGCGGATTCATCACCTGTATTTCAAAAATTTTTTACGACCTTTTATATTCACCCAAATGTATTGTAAATACGTGTTTTAGATGTAAAATAATGTGATCTTAACGATCAAAATATAAAAAGTATGATTAGTTCAATACAAATGACTTTAAACGATATTTAGCGGAATTATCACCATTTTTTACCAAATTTTTTTTCTATTTTTTGTATTCACCCAAATGTATTTTAAACACGTGTTTTAGATGTAAAATAATGTGAACTTAACGTTAAAAATATAAAAAGTATGATTAGTTTAATAGAAATGACTTAAGACGATATTTAGCGGAATTATCACCATTTTTTACCAAATTTTTTTTCTATTTTTTGTATTCACCCAAATGTATTGTAAACACGTGTTTTAGATGTAAAATAATGTGAACTTAACGTTAAAAATATAAAAAGTATGATTAGTTTAATAGAAATGACTTAAGACGATATTTAGCGGATTCATCACCTGTATTTCAAAATTTTTTTACGACCTTTTATATTCACCCAAATGTATTGTAAAGACGTGTTTTAGATGTAAAATAATGTGAACTTAACGATAAAAATATAAAAAGTATGATTAGTTCAATACAAATGACTTTAAACGATATTTAGCGGAATTATCAGCATATTTACCCAATTTTTTCCCAAATTTTTTTTCTATTTTTTGTATTCACCCAAATGTATTGTAAATACGTGTTTTAGATGTAAAATAATGTGAACTTAACGATAAAAATATAAAAAGTATGATTAGTTCAATACAAATGACTTTAAACGATATTTAGCGGAATTATCAGCATTTTTTACCCAATTTTTTCCCAAATTTTTTTTCTATTTTTTGTATTCACCCAAATGTATTGTAAATACGTGTTTTAGATGTAAAATAATGTGAACTTAACGATAAAAATATAAAAAGTATGATTAGTTCAATACAAATGACTTTAAACGATATTTAGCGGAATTATCACCATTTTTTACCAAATTTTTTCCCAAATTTTTTTTCTATTTTTTGTATTCACCCAAATGTATTGTAAATACGTGTTTTAGATGTAAAATATTGTGAACTTAACGATAAAAATATAAAAAGTATGATTAGTTCAATACAAATGACTTTAAACGATATTTAGCGGAATTATCACCATTTTTAACCCAATTTTTTCCCAAATTTTTTTTCTATTTTTTGTATTCACCCAAATGTATTGTAAACAAGTGTTTTAGATGTAAAATAATGTGAACTTAACGTTCAAAATATAAAAAGTATGATTAGTTTAATAGAAATGACTTAAGACGATATTTAGCGGATTCATCACCTGTATTTCAAAATTTTTTTACGACCTTTTATATTCACCCAAATATATTGTAAAGACGTGTTTTAGATGTAAAATAATGTGAACTAAACGTTCAAAATATAAAAAGTATGATTAGTTCAATACAAATGACTTTAAACGATATTTAGCGGAATTATCACCATTTTTTACCAAATTTTTTCCCAAATTTTTTTTCTATTTTTTGTATTCACCCAAATGTATTGTAAATACGTGTTTTAGATGTAAAATAATGTGAACATAACGATAAAAATATAAAAAGTATGATTAGTTCAATACAAATGACTTTAAACGATATTTAGCGGAATTATCACCATTTTTTACCCAATTTTTTCCCAAATTTTTTTTCTATTTTTTGTATTCACCCAAATGTATTGTAAACACGTGTTTTAGATGTAAAATAATGTGAACTTAACGTTAAAAATATAAAAAGTATGATTAGTTTAATAGAAATGACTTAAGACGATATTTAGAGGATTCATCACCTGTATTTCAAAATTTTTTTACGACCTTTTATATTCACCCAAATGTATTGTAAAGACGTGTTTTAGATGTAAAATAATGTGAACTTAACGATAAAAATATAAAAAGTATGATTAGTTCAATACAAATGACTTTAAACGATATTTAGCGGAATTATCACCATTTTTTACCAATTTTTTTTTCTATTTTTTGTATTCACCCAAATGTATTGTAAACACGTGTTTTAGATGTAAAATAATGTGAACTTAACGTTAAAAATATAAATAGTATGATTAGTTTAATAGAAATGACTTAAGACGATATTTAGCGGATTCATCACCTGTATTTCAAAATTTTTTTACGACCTTTTATATTCACCCAAATGTATTGTAAAGACGTGTTTTAGATGTAAAATAATGTGAACTTAACGATAAAAATATAAAAAGTATGATTAGTTCAATACAAATGACTTTAAACGATATTTAGCGGAATTATCAGCATATTTACCCAATTTTTTCCCAAATTTTTTTTCTATTTTTTGTATTCACCCAAATGTATTGTAAATACGTGTTTTAGATGTAAAATAATGTGAACTTAACGATAAAAATATAAAAAGTATGATTAGTTCAATACAAATGACTTTAAACGATATTTAGCGGAATTATCAGCATTTTTTACCCAATTTTTTCCCAAATTTTTTTTCTATTTTTTGTATTCACCCAAATGTATTGTAAATACGTGTTTTAGATGTAAAATAATGTGAACTTAACGATAAAAATATAAAAAGTATGATTAGTTCAATACAAATGACTTTAAACGATATTTAGCGGAATTATCACCATTTTTTACCAAATTTTTTCCCAAATTTTTTTTCTATTTTTTGTATTCACCCAAATGTATTGTAAATACGTGTTTTAGATGTAAAATATTGTGAACTTAACGATAAAAATATAAAAAGTATGATTAGTTCAATACAAATGACTTTAAACGATATTTAGCGGAATTATCACCATTTTTAACCCAATTTTTTCCCAAATTTTTTTTCTATTTTTTGTATTCACCCAAATGTATTGTAAACAAGTGTTTTAGATGTAAAATAATGTGAACTTAACGTTCAAAATATAAAAAGTATGATTAGTTTAATAGAAATGACTTAAGACGATATTTAGCGGATTCATCACCTGTATTTCAAAATTTTTTTACGACCTTTTATATTCACCCAAATATATTGTAAAGACGTGTTTTAGATGTAAAATAATGTGAACTAAACGTTCAAAATATAAAAAGTATGATTAGTTCAATACAAATGACTTTAAACGATATTTAGCGGAATTATCACCATTTTTTACCAAATTTTTTCCCAAATTTTTTTTCTATTTTTTGTATTCACCCAAATGTATTGTAAATACGTGTTTTAGATGTAAAATAATGTGAACATAACGATAAAAATATAAAAAGTATGATTAGTTCAATACAAATGACTTTAAACGATATTTAGCGGAATTATCACCATTTTTTACCCAATTTTTTCCCAAATTTTTTTTCTATTTTTTGTATTCACCCAAATGTATTGTAAACACGTGTTTTAGATGTAAAATAATGTGAACTTAACGTTAAAAATATAAAAAGTATGATTAGTTTAATAGAAATGACTTAAGACGATATTTAGAGGATTCATCACCTGTATTTCAAAATTTTTTTACGACCTTTTATATTCACCCAAATGTATTGTAAAGACGTGTTTTAGATGTAAAATAATGTGAACTTAACGATAAAAATATAAAAAGTATGATTAGTTCAATACAAATGACTTTAAACGATATTTAGCGGAATTATCACCATTTTTTACCAATTTTTTTTTCTATTTTTTGTATTCACCCAAATGTATTGTAAACACGTGTTTTAGATGTAAAATAATGTGAACTTAACATTAAAAATATAAATAGTATGATTAGTTTAATAGAAATGACTTAAGACGATATTTAGCGGATTCATCACCTGTATTTCAAAATTTTTTTACGACCTTTTATATTCACCCAAATATATTGTAAAGACGTGTTTTAGATGTAAAATAATGAGAACTAAACGTTCAAAATATAAAAAGTATGATTAGTTCAATACAAATGACTTTAAACGATATTTAGCGGAATTATCACCATTTTTTACCAAATTTTTTCCCAAATTTTTTTTCTATTTTTTGTATTCACCCAAATGTATTGTAAATACGTGTTTTAGATGTAAAATAATGTGAACATAACGATAAAAATATAAAAAGTATGATTAGTTCAATACAAATGACTTTAAACGATATTTAGCGGAATTATCACCATTTTTTACCCAATTTTTTCCCAAATTTTTTTTCTATTTTTTGTATTCACCCAAATGTATTGTAAACACGTGTTTTAGATGTAAAATAATGTGAACTTAACGTTAAAAATATAAAAAGTATGATTAGTTTAATAGAAATGACTTAAGACGATATTTAGAGGATTCATCACCTGTATTTCAAAATTTTTTTACGACCTTTTATATTCACCCAAATGTATTGTAAAGACGTGTTTTAGATGTAAAATAATGTGAACTTAACGATAAAAATATAAAAAGTATGATTAGTTCAATACAAATGACTTTAAACGATATTTAGCGGAATTATCACCATTTTTTACCAATTTTTTTTTCTATTTTTTGTATTCACCCAAATGTATTGTAAACACGTGTTTTAGATGTAAAATAATGTGAACTTAACGTTAAAAATATAAATAGTATGATTAGTTTAATAGAAATGACTTAAGACGATATTTAGCGGATTCATCACCTGTATTTCAAAATTTTTTTACGACCTTTTATATTCACCCAAATGTATTGTAAAGACGTGTTTTAGATGTAAAATAATGTGAACTTAACGATAAAAATATAAAAAGTATGATTAGTTCAATACAAATGACTTTAAACGATATTTAGCGGAATTATCAGCATATTTACCCAATTTTTTCCCAAATTTTTTTTCTATTTTTTGTATTCACCCAAATGTATTGTAAATACGTGTTTTAGATGTAAAATAATGTGAACTTAACGATAAAAATATAAAAAGTATGATTAGTTCAATACAAATGACTTTAAACGATATTTAGCGGAATTATCAGCATTTTTTACCCAATTTTTTCCCAAATTTTTTTTCTATTTTTTGTATTCACCCAAATGTATTGTAAATACGTGTTTTAGATGTAAAATAATGTGAACTTAACGATAAAAATATAAAAAGTATGATTAGTTCAATACAAATGACTTTAAACGATATTTAGCGGAATTATCACCATTTTTTACCAAATTTTTTCCCAAATTTTTTTTCTATTTTTTGTATTCACCCAAATGTATTGTAAATACGTGTTTTAGATGTAAAATATTGTGAACTTAACGATAAAAATATAAAAAGTATGATTAGTTCAATACAAATGACTTTAAACGATATTTAGCGGAATTATCACCATTTTTAACCCAATTTTTTCCCAAATTTTTTTTCTATTTTTTGTATTCACCCAAATGTATTGTAAACAAGTGTTTTAGATGTAAAATAATGTGAACTTAACGTTCAAAATATAAAAAGTATGATTAGTTTAATAGAAATGACTTAAGACGATATTTAGCGGATTCATCACCTGTATTTCAAAATTTTTTTACGACCTTTTATATTCACCCAAATATATTGTAAAGACGTGTTTTAGATGTAAAATAATGTGAACTAAACGTTCAAAATATAAAAAGTATGATTAGTTCAATACAAATGACTTTAAACGATATTTAGCGGAATTATCACCATTTTTTACCAAATTTTTTCCCAAATTTTTTTTCTATTTTTTGTATTCACCCAAATGTATTGTAAATACGTGTTTTAGATGTAAAATAATGTGAACATAACGATAAAAATATAAAAAGTATGATTAGTTCAATACAAATGACTTTAAACGATATTTAGCGGAATTATCACCATTTTTTACCCAATTTTTTCCCAAATTTTTTTTCTATTTTTTGTATTCACCCAAATGTATTGTAAACACGTGTTTTAGATGTAAAATAATGTGAACTTAACGTTAAAAATATAAAAAGTATGATTAGTTTAATAGAAATGACTTAAGACGATATTTAGAGGATTCATCACCTGTATTTCAAAATTTTTTTACGACCTTTTATATTCACCCAAATGTATTGTAAAGACGTGTTTTAGATGTAAAATAATGTGAACTTAACGATAAAAATATAAAAAGTATGATTAGTTCAATACAAATGACTTTAAACGATATTTAGCGGAATTATCACCATTTTTTACCAATTTTTTTTTCTATTTTTTGTATTCACCCAAATGTATTGTAAACACGTGTTTTAGATGTAAAATAATGTGAACTTAACATTAAAAATATAAATAGTATGATTAGTTTAATAGAAATGACTTAAGACGATATTTAGCGGATTCATCACCTGTATTTCAAAATTTTTTTACGACCTTTTATATTCACCCAAATGTATTGTAAAGACGTGTTTTAGATGTAAAATTATGAGAACTTAACGATAAAAATATAAAAAGTATGATTAGTTCAATACAAATGACTTTAAACGATATTTAGCGGAATTATCACCATTTTTTACCCAATTTTTTCCCAAATTTTTTTTCTATTTTTTGTATTCACCCAAATGTATTGTAAATACGTGTTTTAGATGTAAAATAATGTGAACTTAACGATAAAAATATAAAAAGTATGATTAGTTCAATACAAATGACTTTAAACGATATTTAGCGGAATTATCACCATTTTTTACCAAATTTTTTTTCTATTTTTTGTATTCACCCAAATGTATTGTAAACACGTGTTTTAGATGTAAAATAATGTGAACTTAACGTTAAAAATATAAAAAGTATGATTAGTTTAATAGAAATGACTTAAGACGGTATTTAGCGGATTCATCACCTGTATTTCAAAATTTTTTTACGACCTTTTATATTCACCCAAATGTATTGTAAAGACGTGTTTTAGATGTAAAATAATGTGAACTTAACGATTAAAATATAAAAAGTATGATTAGTTCAATACAAATGACTTTAAACGATATTTAGCGGAATTATCACCATTTTTTACCAAATTTTTTCCCAAATTTTTTTTCTATTTTTTGTATTCACCCAAATGTATTGTAAATACGTGTTTTAGATGTAAAATAATGTGAACATAACGATAAAAATATAAAAAGTATGATTAGTTCAATACAAATGACTTTAAACGATATTTAGCGGAATTATCACCATTTTTTACCCAATTTTTTCCCAAATTTTTTTTCTATTTTTTGTATTCACCCAAATGTATTGTAAACACGTGTTTTAGATGTAAAATAATGTGAACTTAACGTTAAAAATATAAAAAGTATGATTAGTTTAATAGAAATGACTTAAGACGATATTTAGCGGATTCATCACCTGTATTTCAAAATTTTTTTACGACCTTTTATATTCACCCAAATGTATTGTAAAGACGTGTTTTAGATGTAAAATAATGTGAACTTAACGATAAAAATATAAAAAGTATGATTAGTTCAATACAAATGACTTTAAACGATATTTAGCGGAATTATCACCATTTTTTACCAAATTTTTTTTCTATTTTTTGTATTCACCCAAATGTATTGTAAACACGTGTTTTAGATGTAAAATAATGTGAACTTAACGTTAAAAATATAAAAAGTATGATTAGTTTAATAGAAATGACTTAAGACGATATTTAGCGGATTCATCACCTGTATTTCAAAATTTTTTTACGACCTTTTATATTCACCCAAATATATTGTAAAGACGTGTTTTAGATGTAAAATAATGTGAACTAAACGTTCAAAATATAAAAAGTATGATTAGTTCAATACAAATGACTTTAAACGATATTTAGCGGAATTATCACCATTTTTTACCAAATTTTTTCCCAAATTTTTTTTCTATTTTTTGTATTCACCCAAATGTATTGTAAATACGTGTTTTAGATGTAAAATAATGTGAACATAACGATAAAAATATAAAAAGTATGATTAGTTCAATACAAATGACTTTAAACGATATTTAGCGGAATTATCACCATTTTTTACCCAATTTTTTCCCAAATTTTTTTTCTATTTTTTGTATTCACCCAAATGTATTGTAAACACGTGTTTTAGATGTAAAATAATGTGAACTTAACGTTAAAAATATAAAAAGTATGATTAGTTTAATAGAAATGACTTAAGACGATATTTAGAGGATTCATCACCTGTATTTCAAAATTTTTTTACGACCTTTTATATTCACCCAAATGTATTGTAAAGACGTGTTTTAGATGTAAAATAATGTGAACTTAACGATAAAAATATAAAAAGTATGATTAGTTCAATACAAATGACTTTAAACGATATTTAGCGGAATTATCACCATTTTTTACCAATTTTTTTTTCTATTTTTTGTATTCACCCAAATGTATTGTAAACACGTGTTTTAGATGTAAAATAATGTGAACTTAACGTTAAAAATATAAAAAGTATGATTAGTTTAATAGAAATGACTTAAGACGGTATTTAGCGGATTCATCACCTGTATTTCAAAATTTTTTTACGACCTTTTATATTCACCCAAATGTATTGTAAAGACGTGTTTTAGATGTAAAATAATGTGAACTTAACGATTAAAATATAAAAAGTATGATTAGTTCAATACAAATGACTTTAAACGATATTTAGCGGAATTATCACCATTTTTTACCAAATTTTTTCCCAAATTTTTTTTCTATTTTTTGTATTCACCCAAATGTATTGTAAATACGTGTTTTAGATGTAAAATAATGTGAACATAACGATAAAAATATAAAAAGTATGATTAGTTCAATACAAATGACTTTAAACGATATTTAGCGGAATTATCACCATTTTTTACCCAATTTTTTCCCAAATTTTTTTTCTATTTTTTGTATTCACCCAAATGTATTGTAAACACGTGTTTTAGATGTAAAATAATGTGAACTTAACGTTAAAAATATAAAAAGTATGATTAGTTTAATAGAAATGACTTAAGACGATATTTAGCGGATTCATCACCTGTATTTCAAAATTTTTTTACGACCTTTTATATTCACCCAAATGTATTGTAAAGACGTGTTTTAGATGTAAATTAATGTGAACTTAACGATAAAAATATAAAAAGTATGATTAGTTCAATACAAATGACTTTAAACGATATTTAGCGGAATTATCACCATTTTTTACCAAATTTTTTTTCTATTTTTTGTATTCACCCAAATGTATTGTAAACACGTGTTTTAGATGTAAAATAATGTGAACTTAACGTTAAAAATATAAAAAGTATGATTAGTTTAATAGAAATGACTTAAGACGATATTTAGCGGATTCATCACCTGTATTTCAAAATTTTTTTACGACCTTTTATATTCACCCAAATGTATTGTAAATACGTGTTTTAGATGTAAAATAATGTGAACATAACGATCAAAATATAAAAAGTATGATTAGTTCAATACAAATGACTTTAAACGATATTTAGCGGAATTATCACCATTTTTTACCCAATTTTTTCCCAAATTTTTTTTCTATTTTTTGTATTCACCCAAATGTATTGTAAACACGTGTTTTAGATGTAAAATAATGTGAACTTAACGTTAAAAATATAAAAAGTATGATTAGTTTAATAGAAATGACTTAAGACGATATTTAGCGGATTCATCACCTGTATTTCAAAATTTTTTTACGACCTTTTATATTCACCCAAATGTATTGTAAAGACGTGTTTTAGATGTAAAATAATGGGAACTTAACGATAAAAATATAAAAAGTATGATTAGTTCAATACAAATGACTTTAAACGATATTTAGCGGAATTATCACCATTTTTTACCAAATTTTTTTTCTATTTTTTGTATTCACCCAAATGTATTGTAAACACGTGTTTTAGATGTAAAATAATGTGAACTTAACGTTAAAAATATAAAAAGTATGATTAGTTTAATAGAAATGACTTAAGACGATATTTAGCGGATTCATCACCTGTATTTCAAAATTTTTTTACGACCTTTTATATTCACCCAAATGTATTGTAAAGACGTGTTTTAGATGTAAAATAATGTGAACTTAACGATCAAAATATAAAAAGTATGATTAGTTCAATACAAATGACTTTAAACGATATTTAGCGGAATTATCACCATTTTTTACCCAATTTTTTCCCAAATTTTTTTTCTATTTTTTGTATTCACCCAAATGTATTGTAAATACGTGTTTTAGATGTAAAATAATGTGAACTTAACGATAAAAATATAAAAAGTATGATTAGTTCAATACAAATGACTTTAAACGATATTTAGCGGAATTATCACCATTTTTTACCAAATTTTTTTTCTATTTTTTGTATTCACCCAAATGTATTGTAAACACGTGTTTTAGATGTAAAATAATGTGAACTTAACGTTAAAAATATAAAAAGTATGATTAGTTTAATAGAAATGACTTAAGACGGTATTTAGCGGATTCATCACCTGTATTTCAAAATTTTTTTACGACCTTTTATATTCACCCAAATGTATTGTAAAGACGTGTTTTAGATGTAAAATAATGTGAACTTAACGATTAAAATATAAAAAGTATGATTAGTTCAATACAAATGACTTTAAACGATATTTAGCGGAATTATCACCATTTTTTACCAAATTTTTTCCCAAATTTTTTTTCTATTTTTTGTATTCACCCAAATGTATTGTAAATACGTGTTTTAGATGTAAAATAATGTGAACATAACGATAAAAATATAAAAAGTATGATTAGTTCAATACAAATGACTTTAAACGATATTTAGCGGAATTATCACCATTTTTTACCCAATTTTTTCCCAAATTTTTTTCCTATTTTTTGTATTCATCCAAATGTATTGTAAACACGTGTTTTAGATGTAAAATAATGTGAACTTAACGTTAAAAATATAAAAAGTATGATTAGTTTAATAGAAATGACTTAAGACGATATTTAGCGGATTCATCACCTGTATTTCAAAATTTTTTTACGACCTTTTATATTCACCCAAATGTATTGTAAAGACGTGTTTTAGATGTAAAATAATGTGAACTTAACGATAAAAATATAAAAAGTATGATTAGTTCAATACAAATGACTTTAAACGATATTTAGCGGAATTATCACCATTTTTTACCAAATTTTTTTTCTATTTTTTGTATTCACCCAAATGTATTGTAAACACGTGTTTTAGATGTAAAATAATGTGAACTTAACGTTAAAAATATAAAAAGTATGATTAGTTTAATAGAAATGACTTAAGACGATATTTAGCGGATTCATCACCTGTATTTCAAAATTTTTTTACGACCTTTTATATTCACCCAAATGTATTGTAAAGACGTGTTTTAGATGTAAAATAATGTGAACTTAACGATCAAAATATAAAAAGTATGATTAGTTCAATACAAATGACTTTAAACGATATTTAGCGGAATTATCACCATTTTTTACCAAATTTTTTTTCTATTTTTTGTATTCACCCAAATGTATTGTAAACACGTGTTTTAGATGTAAAATAATGTGAACTTAACGTTAAAAATATAAAAAGTATGATTAGTTTAATAGAAATGACTTAAGACGATATTTAGCGGATTCATCACCTGTATTTCAAAATTTTTTTACGACCTTTTATATTCACCCAAATGTATTGTAAAGACGTGTTTTAGATGTAAAATAATGTGAACATAACGATCAAAATATAAAAAGTATGATTAGTTCAATACAAATGACTTTAAACGATATTTAGCGGAATTATCACCATTTTTTACCAAATTTTTTTTCTATTTTTTGTATTCACCCAAATGTATTGTAAACACGTGTTTTAGATGTAAAATAATGTGAACTTAACGTTAAAAATATAAAAAGTATGATTAGTTTAATAGAAATGACTTAAGACGATATTTAGCGGATTCATCACCTGTATTTCAAAAATTTTTTACGACCTTTTATATTCACCCAAATGTATTGTAAATACGTGTTTTAGATGTAAAATAATGTGAACTTAACGATAAAAATATAAAAAGTATGATTAGTTCAATACAAATGACTTTAAACGATATTTAGCGGAATTATCACCATTTTTTACCAAATTTTTTCCCAAATTTTTTTTCTATTTTTTGTATTCACCCAAATGTATTGTAAATACGTGTTTTAGATGTAAAATATTGTGAACTTAACGATAAAAATATAAAAAGTATGATTAGTTCAATACAAATGACTTTAAACGATATTTAGCGGAATTATCACCATTTTTAACCCAATTTTTTCCCAAATTTTTTTTCTATTTTTTGTATTCACCCAAATGTATTGTAAACAAGTGTTTTAGATGTAAAATAATGTGAACTTAACGTTCAAAATAAAAAAAGTATGATTAGTTTAATAGAAATGACTTAAGACGATATTTAGCGGATTCATCACCTGTATTTCAAAATTTTTTTACGACCTTTTATATTCACCCAAATATATTGTAAAGACGTGTTTTAGATGTAAAATAATGTGAACTTAACGTTCAAAATATAAAAAGTATGATTAGTTCAATACAAATGACTTTAAACGATATTTAGCGGAATTATCACCATTTTTTACCAAATTTTTTCCCAAATTTTTTTTCTATTTTTTGTATTCACCCAAATGTATTGTAAATACGTGTTTTAGATGTAAAATAATGTGAACATAACGATAAAAATATAAAAAGTATGATTAGTTCAATACAAATGACTTTAAACGATATTTAGCGGAATTATCACCATTTTTTACCCAATTTTTTCCCAAATTTTTTTTCTATTTTTTGTATTCACCCAAATGTATTGTAAACACGTGTTTTAGATGTAAAATAATGTGAACTTAACGTTCAAAATAAAAAAAGTATGATTAGTTTAATAGAAATGACTTAAGACGATATTTAGCGGATTCATCACCTGTATTTCAAAATTTTTTTACGACCTTTTATATTCACCCAAATATATTGTAAAGACGTGTTTTAGATGTAAAATAATGTGAACTTAACGTTCAAAATATAAAAAGTATGATTAGTTCAATACAAATGACTTTAAACGATATTTAGCGGAATTATCACCATTTTTTACCAAATTTTTTCCCAAATTTTTTTTCTATTTTTTGTATTCACCCAAATGTATTGTAAATACGTGTTTTAGATGTAAAATAATGTGAACATAACGATAAAAATATAAAAAGTATGATTAGTTCAATACAAATGACTTAAGACGATATTTAGCGGATTCATCACCTGTATTTCAAAATTTTTTTACCACCTTTTATATTCACCCAAATGTATTGTAAAGACGTGTTTTAGATGTAAAATAATGTGAACTTAACGATCAAAATATAAAAAGTATGATTAGTTCAATACAAATGACTTTAAACGATATTTAGCGGAATTATCACCATTTTTTACCAAATTTGTTTTCTATTTTTTGTATTCACCCAAATGTATTGTAAACACGTGTTTTAGATGTAAAATAATGTGAACTTAACGTTAAAAATATAAAAAGTATGATTAGTTTAATAGAAATGACTTAAGACGATATTTAGCGGATTCATCACCTGTATTTCAAAAATTTTTTACGACCTTTTATATTCACCCAAATGTATTGTAAATACGTGTTTTAGATGTAAAATAATGTGAACTTAACGATCAAAATATAAAAAGTATGATTAGTTCAATACAAATGACTTTAAACGATATTTAGCGGAATTATCACCATTTTTTACCAAATTTTTTTTCTATTTTTTGTATTCACCCAAATGTATTTTAAACACGTGTTTTAGATGTAAAATAATGTGAACTTAACGTTAAAAATATAAAAAGTATGATTAGTTTAATAGAAATGACTTAAGACGATATTTAGCGGAATTATCACCATTTTTTACCAAATTTTTTTTCTATTTTTTGTATTCACCAAAATGTATTGTAAACACGTGTTTTAGATGTAAAATAATGTGAACTTAACGTTAAAAATATAAAAAGTATGATTAGTTTAATAGAAATGACTTAAGACGATATTTAGCGGATTCATCACCTGTATTTCAAAATTTTTTTACGACCTTTTATATTCACCAAATGTATTGTAAAGACGTGTTTTAGATGTAAAATAATGTGAACTTAACGATAAAAATATAAAAAGTATGATTAGTTCAATACAAATGACTTTAAACGATATTTAGCGGAATTATCAGCATATTTACCCAATTTTTTCCCAAATTTTTTTTCTATTTTTTGTATTCACCCAAATGTATTGTAAATACGTGTTTTAGATGTAAAATAATGTGAACTTAACGATAAAAATATAAAAAGTATGATTAGTTCAATACAAATGACTTTAAACGATATTTAGCGGAATTATCAGCATTTTTTACCCAATTTTTTCCCAAATTTTTTTTCTATTTTTTGTATTCACCCAAATGTATTGTAAATACGTGTTTTAGATGTAAAATAATGTGAACTTAACGATAAAAATATAAAAAGTATGATTAGTTCAATACAAATGACTTTAAACGATATTTAGCGGAATTATCACCATTTTTTACCAAATTTTTTCCCAAATTTTTTTTCTATTTTTTGTATTCACCCAAATGTATTGTAAATACGTGTTTTAGATGTAAAATATTGTGAACTTAACGATAAAAATATAAAAAGTATGATTAGTTCAATACAAATGACTTTAAACGATATTTAGCGGAATTATCACCATTTTTAACCCAATTTTTTCCCAAATTTTTTTTCTATTTTTTGTATTCACCCAAATGTATTGTAAACAAGTGTTTTAGATGTAAAATAATGTGAACTTAACGTTCAAAATAAAAAAAGTATGATTAGTTTAATAGAAATGACTTAAGACGATATTTAGCGGATTCATCACCTGTATTTCAAAATTTTTTTACGACCTTTTATATTCACCCAAATATATTGTAAAGACGTGTTTTAGATGTAAAATAATGTGAACTTAACGTTCAAAATATAAAAAGTATGATTAGTTCAATACAAATGACTTTAAACGATATTTAGCGGAATTATCACCATTTTTTACCAAATTTTTTCCCAAATTTTTTTTCTATTTTTTGTATTCACCCAAATGTATTGTAAATACGTGTTTTAGATGTAAAATAATGTGAACATAACGATAAAAATATAAAAAGTATGATTAGTTCAATACAAATGACTTTAAACGATATTTAGCGGAATTATCACCATTTTTTACCCAATTTTTTCCCAAATTTTTTTTCTATTTTTTGTATTCACCCAAATGTATTGTAAACACGTGTTTTAGATGTAAAATAATGTGAACTTAACGTTAAAAATATAAAAAGTATGATTAGTTTAATAGAAATGACTTAAGACGATATTTAGAGGATTCATCACCTGTATTTCAAAATTTTTTTACGACCTTTTATATTCACCCAAATGTATTGTAAAGACGTGTTTTAGATGTAAAATAATGTGAACTTAACGATAAAAATATAAAAAGTATGATTAGTTCAATACAAATGACTTTAAACGATATTTAGCGGAATTATCACCATTTTTTACCAAATTTTTTTTCTATTTTTTGTATTCACCCAAATGTATTGTAAACACGTGTTTTAGATGTAAAATAATGTGAACTTAACGTTAAAAATATAAAAAGTATGATTAGTTTAATAGAAATGACTTAAGACGATATTTAGCGGATTCATCACCTGTATTTCAAAATTTTTTTACGACCTTTTATATTCACCCAAATGTATTGTAAAGACGTGTTTTAGATGTAAAATAATGTGAACTTAACGATAAAAATATAAAAAGTATGATTAGTTCAATACAAATGACTTTAAACGATATTTAGCGGAATTATCACCATTTTTTACCAAATTTTTTCCCAAATTTTTTTTCTATTTTTTGTATTCACCCAAATGTATTGTAAATACGTGTTTTAGATGTAAAATAATGTGAACTTAACGATCAAAATATAAAAAGTATGATTAGTTCAATACAAATGACTTTAAACGATATTTAGCGGAATTATCACCATTTTTTACCAAATTTTTTTTCTATTTTTTGTATTCACCCAAATGTATTGTAAACACGTGTTTTAGATGTAAAATAATGTGAACTTAACGTTAAAAATATAAAAAGTATGATTAGTTTAATAGAAATGACTTAAGACGATATTTAGCAAATTCATCACCTGTATTTCAAAATTTTTTTACGACCTTTTATATTCACCCAAATGTATTGTAAAGACGTGTTTTAGATGTAAAATAATGTGAACTTAACGATAAAAATATAAAAAGTATGATTAGTTCAATACAAATGACTTTAAACGATATTTAGCGGAATTATCAGTATATTTACCCAATTTTTTCCCAAATTTTTTTTCTAGTTTTTGTATTCACCCAAATGTATTGTAAATACGTGTTTTAGATGTAAAATAATGTGATCTTAACGATAAAAATATAAAAAGTATGATTAGTTCAATACAAATGACTTTAAACGATATTTAGCGGAATTATCAGCATATTTTACCCAATTTTTTCCCAAATTTTTTTTCTATTTTTTGTATTCACCCAAATGTATTGTATATACGTGTTTTAGATGTAAAATAATGTGAACTTAACGATAAAAATATAAAAAGTATGATTAGTTCAATACAAATGACATTAAACGATATTTAGCGGAATTATCACCATTTTTTACCAAATTTTTTCCCAAATTTTTTTTCTATTTTTTGTATTCACCCAAATGTATTGTAAATACGTGTTTTAGATGTAAAATAATGTGAACTTAACGATAAAAATATAAAAAGTATGATTAGTTCAATACAAATGACTTCAAACGATATTTAGCGGAATTATCACCATTTTTTACCCAATTTTTTCCCAAATTTTTTTTCTATTTTTTGTATTCACCCAAATGTATTATAAACACGTGTTTTAGATGTAAAATAATGTGAACTTAACGTTAAAAATATAAAAAGTATGATTAGTTTAATAGAAATGACTTAAGACGATATTTAGCGGATTCATCACCTGTATTTCAAAATTTTTTTACGACCTTTTATATTCACCCAAATATATTGTAAAGACGTGTTTTAGATGTAAAATAATGTGAACTTAACGTTCAAAATATAAAAAGTATGATTAGTTCAATACAAATGACTTTAAACGATATTTAGCGGAATTATCACCATTTTTTACCAAATTTTTTCCCAAATTTTTTTTCTATTTTTTGTATTCACCCAAATGTATTGTAAATACGTGTTTTAGATGTAAAATAATGTGAACATAACGATAAAAATATAAAAAGTATGATTAGTTCAATACAAATGACTTTAAACGATATTTAGCGGAATTATCACCATTTTTTACCCAATTTTTTCCCAAATTTTTTTTCTATTTTTTGTATTCACCCAAATGTATTGTAAACACGTGTTTTAGATGTAAAATAATGTGAACTTAACGTTAAAAATATAAAAAGTATGATTAGTTTAATAGAAATGACTTAAGACGATATTTAGAGGATTCATCACCTGTATTTCAAAATTTTTTTACGACCTTTTATATTCACCCAAATGTATTGTAAAGACGTGTTTTAGATGTAAAATAATGTGAACTTAACGATAAAAATATAAAAAGTATGATTAGTTCAATACAAATGACTTTAAACGATATTTAGCGGAATTATCACCATTTTTTACCAAATTTTTTTTCTATTTTTTGTATTCACCCAAATGTATTGTAAACACGTGTTTTAGATGTAAAATAATGTGAACTTAACGTTAAAAATATAAAAAGTATGATTAGTTTAATAGAAATGACTTAAGACGATATTTAGCAAATTCATCACCTGTATTTCAAAATTTTTTTACGACCTTTTATATTCACCCAAATGTATTGTAAAGACGTGTTTTAGATGTAAAATAATGTGAACTTAACGATAAAAATATAAAAAGTATGATTAGTTCAATACAAATGACTTTAAACGATATTTAGCGGAATTATCAGTATATTTACCCAATTTTTTCCCAAATTTTTTTTCTATTTTTTGTATTCACCCAAATGTATTGTAAATACGTGTTTTAGATGTAAAATAATGTGATCTTAACGATAAAAATATAAAAAGTATGATTAGTTCAATACAAATGACTTTAAACGATATTTAGCGGAATTATCAGCATTTTTTACCCAATTTTTTCCCAAATTTTTTTTCTATTTTTTGTATTCACCCAAATGTATTGTATATACGTGTTTTAGATGTAAAATAATGTGAACTTAACGATAAAAATATAAAAAGTATGATTAGTTCAGTACAAATGACATTAAACGATATTTAGCGGAATTATCACCATTTTTTACCAAATTTTTTCCCAAATTTTTTTTCTATTTTTTGTATTCACCCAAATGTATTGTAAATACGTGTTTTAGATGTAAAATAATGTGAACTTAACGATAAAAATATAAAAAGTATGATTAGTTCAATACAAATGACTTTAAACGATATTTAGCGGAATTATCACCATTTTTTACCAAATTTTTTTTCTATTTTTTGTATTCACCCAAATGTATTGTAAACACGTGTTTTAGATGTAAAATAATGTGAACTTAACGTTAAAAATATAAAAAGTATGATTAGTTTAATAGAAATGACTTAAGACGATATTTAGCGGATTCATCACCTGTATTTCAAAATTTTTTTACGACCTTTTATATTCACCCAAATGTATTGTAAAGACGTGTTTTAGATGTAAAATAATGTGAACTTAACGATAAAAATATAAAAAGTATGATTAGTTCAATACAAATGACTTTAAACGATATTTAGCGGAATTATCACCATTTTTTACCAAATTTTTTCCCAAATTTTTTTTCTATTTTTTGTATTCACCCAAATGTATTGTAAATACGTGTTTTAGATGTAAAATAATGTGAACTTAACGATCAAAATATAAAAAGTATGATTAGTTCAATACAAATGACTTTAAACGATATTTAGCGGAATTATCACCATTTTTTACCAAATTTTTTTTCTATTTTTTGTATTCACCCAAATGTATTGTAAACACGTGTTTTAGATGTAAAATAATGTGAACTTAACGTTAAAAATATAAAAAGTATGATTAGTTTAATAGAAATGACTTAAGACGATATTTAGCAAATTCATCACCTGTATTTCAAAATTTTTTTACGACCTTTTATATTCACCCAAATGTATTGTAAAGACGTGTTTTAGATGTAAAATAATGTGAACTTAACGATAAAAATATAAAAAGTATGATTAGTTAAATACAAATGACTTTAAACGATATTTAGCGGAATTATCAGTATATTTACCCAATTTTTTCCCAAATTTTTTTTCTATTTTTTGTATTCACCCAAATGTATAGTAAATACGTGTTTTAGATGTAAAATAATGTGATCTTAACGATAAAAATATAAAAAGTATGATTAGTTCACTACAAATGACTTTAAACGATATTTAGCGGAATTATCAGCATTTTTTACCCAATTTTTTCCCAAATTTTTTTTCTATTTTTTGTATTCACCCAAATGTATTGTATATACGTGTTTTAGATGTAAAATAATGTGAACTTAACGATAAAAATATAAAAAGTATGATTAGTTCAATACAAATGACATTAAACGATATTTAGCGGAATTATCACCATTTTTTACCAAATTTTTTTTCTATTTTTTGTATTCACCCAAATGTATTGTAAACACGTGTTTTAGATGTAAAATAATGTGAACTTAACGTTAAAAATATAAAAAGTATGATTAGTTTAATAGAAATGACTTAAGACGATATTTAGCGGATTCATCACCTGTATTTCAAAATTTTTTTACGACCTTTTATATTCACCCAAATATATTGTAAAGACGTGTTTTAGATGTAAAATAATGTGAACTTAACGATAAAAATATAAAAAGTATGATTAGTTCAATACAAATGACTTTAAACGATATTTAGCGGAATTATCAGTATATTTACCCAATTTTTTCCCAAATTTTTTTTCTAGTTTTTGTATTCACCCAAATGTATTGTAAATACGTGTTTTAGATGTAAAATAATGTGATCTTAACGATAAAAATATAAAAAGTATGATTAGTTCAATACAAATGACTTTAAACGATATTTAGCGGAATTATCAGCATATTTTACCCAATTTTTTCCCAAATTTTTTTTCTATTTTTTGTATTCACCCAAATGTATTGTATATACGTGTTTTAGATGTAAAATAATGTGAACTTAACGATAAAAATATAAAAAGTATGATTAGTTCAATACAAATGACATTAAACGATATTTAGCGGAATTATCACCATTTTTTACCAAATTTTTTCCCAAATTTTTTTTCTATTTTTTGTATTCACCCAAATGTATTGTAAATACGTGTTTTAGATGTAAAATAATGTGAACTTAACGATAAAAATATAAAAAGTATGATTAGTTTAATAGAAATGACTTAAGACGATATTTAGCGGATTCATCACCTGTATTTCAAAATTTTTTTACGACCTTTTATATTCACCCAAATATATTGTAAAGACGTGTTTTAGATGTAAAATAATGTGAACTTAACGTTCAAAATATAAAAAGTATGATTAGTTCAATACAAATGACTTTAAACGATATTTAGCGGAATTATCACCATTTTTTACCAAATTTTTTCCCAAATTTTTTTTCTATTTTTTGTATTCACCCAAATGTATTGTAAATACGTGTTTTAGATGTAAAATAATGTGAACATAACGATAAAAATATAAAAAGTATGATTAGTTCAATACAAATGACTTTAAACGATATTTAGCGGAATTATCACCATTTTTTACCCAATTTTTTCCCAAATTTTTTTTCTATTTTTTGTATTCACCCAAATGTATTGTAAACACGTGTTTTAGATGTAAAATAATGTGAACTTAACGTTAAAAATATAAAAAGTATGATTAGTTTAATAGAAATGACTTAAGACGATATTTAGAGGATTCATCACCTGTATTTCAAAATTTTTTTACGACCTTTTATATTCACCCAAATGTATTGTAAAGACGTGTTTTAGATGTAAAATAATGTGAACTTAACGATAAAAATATAAAAAGTATGATTAGTTCAATACAAATGACTTTAAACGATATTTAGCGGAATTATCACCATTTTTTACCAAATTTTTTTTCTATTTTTTGTATTCACCCAAATGTATTGTAAACACGTGTTTTAGATGTAAAATAATGTGAACTTAACGTTAAAAATATAAAAAGTATGATTAGTTTAATAGAAATGACTTAAGACGATATTTAGCAAATTCATCACCTGTATTTCAAAATTTTTTTACGACCTTTTATATTCACCCAAATGTATTGTAAAGACGTGTTTTAGATGTAAAATAATGTGAACTTAACGATAAAAATATAAAAAGTATGATTAGTTCAATACAAATGACTTTAAACGATATTTAGCGGAATTATCAGTATATTTACCCAATTTTTTCCCAAATTTTTTTTCTATTTTTTGTATTCACCCAAATGTATTGTAAATACGTGTTTTAGATGTAAAATAATGTGATCTTAACGATAAAAATATAAAAAGTATGATTAGTTCAATACAAATGACTTTAAACGATATTTAGCGGAATTATCAGCATTTTTTACCCAATTTTTTCCCAAATTTTTTTTCTATTTTTTGTATTCACCCAAATGTATTGTATATACGTGTTTTAGATGTAAAATAATGTGAACTTAACGATAAAAATATAAAAAGTATGATTAGTTCAGTACAAATGACATTAAACGATATTTAGCGGAATTATCACCATTTTTTACCAAATTTTTTCCCAAATTTTTTTTCTATTTTTTGTATTCACCCAAATGTATTGTAAATACGTGTTTTAGATGTAAAATAATGTGAACTTAACGATAAAAATATAAAAAGTATGATTAGTTCAATACAAATGACTTTAAACGATATTTAGCGGAATTATCACCATTTTTTACCAAATTTTTTTTCTATTTTTTGTATTCACCCAAATGTATTGTAAACACGTGTTTTAGATGTAAAATAATGTGAACTTAACGTTAAAAATATAAAAAGTATGATTAGTTTAATAGAAATGACTTAAGACGATATTTAGCGGATTCATCACCTGTATTTCAAAATTTTTTTACGACCTTTTATATTCACCCAAATGTATTGTAAAGACGTGTTTTAGATGTAAAATAATGTGAACTTAACGATAAAAATATAAAAAGTATGATTAGTTCAATACAAATGACTTTAAACGATATTTAGCGGAATTATCACCATTTTTTACCAAATTTTTTCCCAAATTTTTTTTCTATTTTTTGTATTCACCCAAATGTATTGTAAATACGTGTTTTAGATGTAAAATAATGTGAACTTAACGATCAAAATATAAAAAGTATGATTAGTTCAATACAAATGACTTTAAACGATATTTAGCGGAATTATCACCATTTTTTACCAAATTTTTTTTCTATTTTTTGTATTCACCCAAATGTATTGTAAACACGTGTTTTAGATGTAAAATAATGTGAACTTAACGTTAAAAATATAAAAAGTATGATTAGTTTAATAGAAATGACTTAAGACGATATTTAGCAAATTCATCACCTGTATTTCAAAATTTTTTTACGACCTTTTATATTCACCCAAATGTATTGTAAAGACGTGTTTTAGATGTAAAATAATGTGAACTTAACGATAAAAATATAAAAAGTATGATTAGTTAAATACAAATGACTTTAAACGATATTTAGCGGAATTATCAGTATATTTACCCAATTTTTTCCCAAATTTTTTTTCTATTTTTTGTATTCACCCAAATGTATAGTAAATACGTGTTTTAGATGTAAAATAATGTGATCTTAACGATAAAAATATAAAAAGTATGATTAGTTCACTACAAATGACTTTAAACGATATTTAGCGGAATTATCAGCATTTTTTACCCAATTTTTTCCCAAATTTTTTTTCTATTTTTTGTATTCACCCAAATGTATTGTATATACGTGTTTTAGATGTAAAATAATGTGAACTTAACGATAAAAATATAAAAAGTATGATTAGTTCAATACAAATGACATTAAACGATATTTAGCGGAATTATCACCATTTTTTACCAAATTTTTTTTCTATTTTTTGTATTCACCCAAATGTATTGTAAACACGTGTTTTAGATGTAAAATAATGTGAACTTAACGTTAAAAATATAAAAAGTATGATTAGTTTAATAGAAATGACTTAAGACGATATTTAGCGGATTCATCACCTGTATTTCAAAATTTTTTTACGACCTTTTATATTCACCCAAATATATTGTAAAGACGTGTTTTAGATGTAAAATAATGTGAACTTAACGTTCAAAATATAAAAAGTATGATTAGTTCAATACAAATGACTTTAAACGATATTTAGCGGAATTATCACCATTTTTTACCAAATTTTTTCCCAAATTTTTTTTCTATTTTTTGTATTCACCCAAATGTATTGTAAATACGTGTTTTAGATGTAAAATAATGTGAACATAACGATAAAAATATAAAAAGTATGATTAGTTCAATACAAATGACTTTAAACGATATTTAGCGGAATTATCACCATTTTTTACCCAATTTTTTCCCAAATTTTTTTTCTATTTTTTGTATTCACCCAAATGTATTGTAAACACGTGTTTTAGATGTAAAATAATGTGAACTTAACGTTAAAAATATAAAAAGTATGATTAGTTTAATAGAAATGACTTAAGACGATATTTAGAGGATTCATCACCTGTATTTCAAAATTTTTTTACGACCTTTTATATTCACCCAAATGTATTGTAAAGACGTGTTTTAGATGTAAAATAATGTGAACTTAACGATAAAAATATAAAAAGTATGATTAGTTCAATACAAATGACTTTAAACGATATTTAGCGGAATTATCACCATTTTTTACCAAATTTTTTTTCTATTTTTTGTATTCACCCAAATGTATTGTAAACACGTGTTTTAGATGTAAAATAATGTGAACTTAACGTTAAAAATATAAAAAGTATGATTAGTTTAATAGAAATGACTTAAGACGATATTTAGCGGATTCATCACCTGTATTTCAAAATTTTTTTACGACCTTTTATATTCACCCAAATGTATTGTAAAGACGTGTTTTAGATGTAAAATAATGTGAACTTAACGATAAAAATATAAAAAGTATGATTAGTTCAATACAAATGACTTTAAACGATATTTAGCGGAATTATCACCATTTTTTACCAAATTTTTTCCCAAATTTTTTTTCTATTTTTTGTATTCACCCAAATGTATTGTAAATACGTGTTTTAGATGTAAAATAATGTGAACTTAACGATCAAAATATAAAAAGTATGATTAGTTCAATACAAATGACTTTAAACGATATTTAGCGGAATTATCACCATTTTTTACCAAATTTTTTTTCTATTTTTTGTATTCACCCAAATGTATTGTAAACACGTGTTTTAGATGTAAAATAATGTGAACTTAACGTTAAAAATATAAAAAGTATGATTAGTTTAATAGAAATGACTTAAGACGATATTTAGCAAATTCATCACCTGTATTTCAAAATTTTTTTACGACCTTTTATATTCACCCAAATGTATTGTAAAGACGTGTTTTAGATGTAAAATAATGTGAACTTAACGATAAAAATATAAAAAGTATGATTAGTTCAATACAAATGACTTTAAACGATATTTAGCGGAATTATCAGTATATTTACCCAATTTTTTCCCAAATTTTTTTTCTATTTTTTGTATTCACCCAAATGTATTGTAAATACGTGTTTTAGATGTAAAATAATGTGATCTTAACGATAAAAATATAAAAAGTATGATTAGTTCACTACAAATGACTTTAAACGATATTTAGCGGAATTATCAGCATTTTTTACCCAATTTTTTCCCAAATTTTTTTTCTATTTTTTGTATTCACCCAAATGTATTGTATATACGTGTTTTAGATGTAAAATAATGTGAACTTAACGATAAAAATATAAAAAGTATGATTAGTTCAATACAAATGACATTAAACGATATTTAGCGGAATTATCACCATTTTTTACCAAATTTTTTTTCTATTTTTTGTATTCACCCAAATGTATTGTAAACACGTGTTTTAGATGTAAAATAATGTGAACTTAACGTTAAAAATATAAAAAGTATGATTAGTTTAATAGAAATGACTTAAGACGATATTTAGCAAATTCATCACCTGTATTTCAAAATTTTTTTACGACCTTTTATATTCACCCAAATGTATTGTAAAGACGTGTTTTAGATGTAAAATAATGTGAACTTAACGATAAAAATATAAAAAGTATGATTAGTTCAATACAAATGACTTTAAACGATATTTAGCGGAATTATCAGTATATTTACCCAATTTTTTCCCAAATTTTTTTTCTATTTTTTGTATTCACCCAAATGTATTGTAAATACGTGTTTTAGATGTAAAATAATGTGATCTTAACGATAAAAATATAAAAAGTATGATTAGTTCAATACAAATGACTTTAAACGATATTTAGCGGAATTATCAGCATTTTTTACCCAATTTTTTCCCAAATTTTTTTTCTATTTTTTGTATTCACCCAAATGTATTGTATATACGTGTTTTAGATGTAAAATAATGTGAACTTAACGATAAAAATATAAAAAGTATGATTAGTTCAGTACAAATGACATTAAACGATATTTAGCGGAATTATCACCATTTTTTACCAAATTTTTTCCCAAATTTTTTTTCTATTTTTTGTATTCACCCAAATGTATTGTAAATACGTGTTTTAGATGTAAAATAATGTGAACTTAACGATAAAAATATAAAAAGTATGATTAGTTCAATACAAATGACTTTAAACGATATTTAGCGGAATTATCACCATTTTTTACCCAATTTTTTCCCAAATTTTTTTTCTATTTTTTGTATTCACCCAAATGTATTATAAACACGTGTTTTAGATGTAAAATAATGTGAACTTAACGTTAAAAATATAAAAAGTATGATTAGTTTAATAGAAATGACTTAAGACGATATTTAGCGGATTCATCACCTGTATTTCAAAATTTTTTTACGACCTTTTATATTCACCCAAATATATTGTAAAGACGTGTTTTAGATGTAAAATAATGTGAACTTAACGTTCAAAATATAAAAAGTATGATTAGTTCAATACAAATGACTTTAAACGATATTTAGCGGAATTATCACCATTTTTTACCAAATTTTTTCCCAAATTTTTTTTCTATTTTTTGTATTCACCCAAATGTATTGTAAATACGTGTTTTAGATGTAAAATAATGTGAACATAACGATAAAAATATAAAAAGTATGATTAGTTCAATACAAATGACTTTAAACGATATTTAGCGGAATTATCACCATTTTTTACCAAATTTTTTTTCTATTTTTTGTATTCACCCAAATGTATTGTAAACACGTGTTTTAGATGTAAAATAATGTGAACTTAACGTTAAAAATATAAAAAGTATGATTAGTTTAATAGAAATGACTTAAGACGATATTTAGCGGATTCATCACCTGTATTTCAAAATTTTTTTACGACCTTTTATATTCACCCAAATGTATTGTAAAGACGTGTTTTAGATGTAAAATAATGTGAACTTAACGATAAAAATATAAAAAGTATGATTAGTTCAATACAAATGACTTTAAACGATATTTAGCGGAATTATCACCATTTTTTACCAAATTTTTTCCCAAATTTTTTTTCTATTTTTTGTATTCACCCAAATGTATTGTAAATACGTGTTTTAGATGTAAAATAATGTGAACTTAACGATCAAAATATAAAAAGTATGATTAGTTCAATACAAATGACTTTAAACTATATTTAGCGGAATTATCACCATTTTTTACCAAATTTTTTTTCTATTTTTTGTATTCACCCAAATGTATTGTAAACACGTGTTTTAGATGTAAAATAATGTGAACTTAACGTTAAAAATATAAAAAGTATGATTAGTTTAATAGAAATGACTTAAGACGATATTTAGCAAATTCATCACCTGTATTTCAAAATTTTTTTACGACCTTTTATATTCACCCAAATGTATTGTAAAGACGTGTTTTAGATGTAAAATAATGTGAACTTAACGATAAAAATATAAAAAGTATGATTAGTTCAATACAAATGACTTTAAACGATATTTAGCGGAATTATCAGTATATTTACCCAATTTTTTCCCAAATTTTTTTTCTATTTTTTGTATTCACCCAAATGTATTGTAAATACGTGTTTTAGATGTAAAATAATGTGATCTTAACGATAAAAATATAAAAAGTATGATTAGTTCACTACAAATGACTTTAAACGATATTTAGCGGAATTATCAGCATTTTTTACCCAATTTTTTCCCAAATTTTTTTTCTATTTTTTGTATTCACCCAAATGTATTGTATATACGTGTTTTAGATGTAAAATAATGTGAACTTAACGATAAAAATATAAAAAGTATGATTAGTTCAATACAAATGACATTAAACGATATTTAGCGGAATTATCAACATTTTTTACCAAATTTTTTCCCAAATTTTTTTTCTATTTTTTGTATTCACCCAAATGTATTGTAAATACGTGTTTTAGATGTAAAATAATGTGAACTTAACGATAAAAATATAAAAAGTATGATTAGTTCAATACAAATGACTTTAAACGATATTTAGCGGAATTATCACCATTTTTTACCCAATTTTTTCCCAAATTTTTTTTCTATTTTTTGTATTCACCCAAATGTATTATAAACACGTGTTTTAGATGTAAAATAATGTGAACTTAACGTTAAAAATATAAAAAGTATGATTAGTTTAATAGAAATGACTTAAGACGATATTTAGCGGATTCATCACCTGTATTTCAAAATTTTTTTACGACCTTTTATATTCACCCAAATATATTGTAAAGACGTGTTTTAGATGTAAAATAATGTGAACTTAACGTTCAAAATATAAAAAGTATGATTAGTTCAATACAAATGACTTTAAACGATATTTAGCGGAATTATCACCATTTTTTACCAAATTTTTTCCCAAATTTTTTTTCTATTTTTTGTATTCACCCAAATGTATTGTAAATACGTGTTTTAGATGTAAAATAATGTGAACATAACGATAAAAATATAAAAAGTATGATTAGTTCAATACAAATGACTTTAAACGATATTTAGCGGAATTATCACCATTTTTTACCAAATTTTTTTTCTATTTTTTGTATTCACCCAAATGTATTGTAAACACGTGTTTTAGATGTAAAATAATGTGAACTTAACGTTAAAAATATAAAAAGTATGATTAGTTTAATAGAAATGACTTAAGACGATATTTAGCGGATTCATCACCTGTATTTCAAAATTTTTTTACGACCTTTTATATTCACCCAAATGTATTGTAAAGACGTGTTTTAGATGTAAAATAATGTGAACTTAACGATAAAAATATAAAAAGTATGATTAGTTCAATACAAATGACTTTAAACGATATTTAGCGGAATTATCACCATTTTTTACCAAATTTTTTCCCAAATTTTTTTTCTATTTTTTGTATTCACCCAAATGTATTGTAAATACGTGTTTTAGATGTAAAATAATGTGAACTTAACGATCAAAATATAAAAAGTATGATTAGTTCAATACAAATGACTTTAAACTATATTTAGCGGAATTATCACAATTTTTTACCAAATTTTTTTTCTATTTTTTGTATTCACCCAAATGTATTGTAAACACGTGTTTTAGATGTAAAATAATGTGAACTTAACGTTAAAAATATAAAAAGTATGATTAGTTTAATAGAAATGACTTAAGACGATATTTAGCAAATTCATCACCTGTATTTCAAAATTTTTTTACGACCTTTTATATTCACCCAAATGTATTGTAAAGACGTGTTTTAGATGTAAAATAATGTGAACTTAACGATAAAAATATAAAAAGTATGATTAGTTCAATACAAATGACTTTAAACGATATTTAGCGGAATTATCAGTATATTTACCCAATTTTTTCCCAAATTTTTTTTCTATTTTTTGTATTCACCCAAATGTATTGTAAATACGTGTTTTAGATGTAAAATAATGTGATCTTAACGATAAAAATATAAAAAGTATGATTAGTTCACTACAAATGACTTTAAACGATATTTAGCGGAATTATCAGCATTTTTTACCCAATTTTTTCCCAAATTTTTTTTCTATTTTTTGTATTCACCCAAATGTATTGTATATACGTGTTTTAGATGTAAAATAATGTGAACTTAACGATAAAAATATAAAAAGTATGATTAGTTCAATACAAATGACATTAAACGATATTTAGCGGAATTATCACCATTTTTTACCAAATTTTTTCCCAAATTTTTTTTCTATTTTTTGTATTCACCCAAATGTATTGTAAATACGTGTTTTAGATGTAAAATAATGTGAACTTAACGATAAAAATATAAAAAGTATGATTAGTTCAATACAAATGACTTTAAACGATATTTAGCGGAATTATCACCATTTTTTACCCAATTTTTTCCCAAATTTTTTTTCTATTTTTTGTATTCACCCAAATGTATTATAAACACGTGTTTTAGATGTAAAATAATGTGAACTTAACGTTAAAAATATAAAAAGTATGATTAGTTTAATAGAAATGACTTAAGACGATATTTAGCGGATTCATCACCTGTATTTCAAAATTTTTTTACGACCTTTTATATTCACCCAAATGTATTGTAAAGACGTGTTTTAGATGTAAAATAATGTGAACTTAACGATAAAAATATAAAAAGTATGATTAGTTCAATACAAATGACTTTAAACGATATTTAGCGGAATTATCAGCATTTTTTACCCAATTTTTTCCCAAATTTTTTTTCTATTTTTTGTATTCACCCAAATGTATTGTAAATACGTGTTTTAGATGTAAAATAATGTGAACTTAACGATAAAAATATAAAAAGTATGATTAGTTCAATACAAATGACTTTAAACGATATTTAGCGGAATTATCACCATTTTTTTCCAAATTTTTTCCCAAATTTTTTTTCTATATTTTGTATTCACCCAAATATATTGTAAATACGTGTTTTAGATGTAAAATAATGTGAACTTAACGTTAAAAATATAAAAAGTATGATTAGTTTAATAGAAATGACTTAAGACGATATTTAGCGGATTCATCACCTGTATTTCAAAATTTTTTACGACCTTTTGTATTCACCCAAATGTATTGTAAACACGTGTTTTAGATGTAAAATAATGTGAACTTAACGTTAAAAATATAAAAAGTATGATTAGTTTAATAGAAATGACTTAAGACGATATTTAGCGGATTCATCACCTGTATTTCAAAAATTTTTTACGACCTTTTATATTCACCCAAATGTATTGTAAATACGTGTTTTAGATGTAAAATAATGTGAACTTAACGATCAAAATATAAAAAGTATGATTAGTTCAATACAAATGACTTTAAACGATATTTAGCGGAATTATCACCATTTTTTACCAAATTTTTTTTCTATTTTTTGTATTCACCCAAATGTATTTTAAACACGTGTTTTAGATGTAAAATAATGTGAACTTAACGTTAAAAATATAAAAAGTATGATTAGTTTAATAGAAATGACTTAAGACGATATTTAGCGGAATTATCACCATTTTTTACCAAATTTTTTTTCTATTTTTTGTATTCACCCAAATGTATTGTAAACACGTGTTTTAGATGTAAAATAATGTGAACTTAACGTTAAAAATATAAAAAGTATGATTAGTTTAATAGAAATGACTTAAGACGATATTTAGCGGATTCATCACCTGTATTTCAAAATTTTTTTACGACCTTTTATATTCACCCAAATGTATTGTAAAGACGTGTTTTAGATGTAAAATAATGTGAACTTAACGATAAAAATATAAAAAGTATGATTAGTTCAATACAAATGACTTTAAACGATATTTAGCGGAATTATCAGCATATTTACCCAATTTTTTCCCAAATTTTTTTTCTATTTTTTGTATTCACCCAAATGTATTGTAAATACGTGTTTTAGATGAAAAATAATGTGAACTTAACGATAAAAATATAAAAAGTATGATTAGTTCAATACAAATGACTTTAAACGATATTTAGCGGAATTATCAGCATTTTTTACCCAATTTTTTCCCAAATTTTTTTTCTATTTTTTGTATTCACCCAAATGTATTGTAAATACGTGTTTTAGATGTAAAATAATGTGAACTTAACGATAAAAATATAAAAAGTATGATTAGTTCAATACAAATGACTTTAAACGATATTTAGCGGAATTATCACCATTTTTTACCAAATTTTTTCCCAAATTTTTTTTCTATTTTTTGTATTCACCCAAATGTATTGTAAATACGTGTTTTAGATGTAAAATATTGTGACCTTAACGATAAAAATATAAAAAGTATGATTAGTTCAATACAAATGACTTTAAACGATATTTAGCGGAATTATCACCATTTTTAACCCAATTTTTTCCCAAATTTTTTTTCTATTTTTTGTATTCACCCAAATGTATTGTAAACAAGTGTTTTAGATGTAAAATAATGTGAACTTAACGTTCAAAATATAAAAAGTATGATTAGTTTAATAGAAATGACTTAAGACGATATTTAGCGGATTCATCACCTGTATTTCAAACTTTTTTTACGACCTTTTATATTCACCCAAATATATTGTAAAGACGTGTTTTAGATGTAAAATAATGTGAACTTAACGTTCAAAATATAAAAAGTATGATTAGTTCAATACAAATGACTTTAAACGATATTTAGCGGAATTATCACCATTTTTTACCAAATTTTTTCCCAAATTTTTTTTCTATTTTTTGTATTCACCCAAATGTATTGTAAATACGTGTTTTAGATGTAAAATAATGCGAACATAACGATAAAAATATAAAAAGTATGATTAGTTCAATACAAATGACATTAAACGATATTTAGCGGAATTATCACCATTTTTTACCCAATTTTTTCCCAAATTTTTTTTCTATTTTTTGTATTCACCCAAATGTATTGTAAACACGTGTTTTAGATGTAAAATAATGTGAACTTAACGTTAAAAATATAAAAAGTATGATTAGTTTAATAGAAATGACTTAAGACGATATTTAGAGGATTCATCACCTGTATTTCAAAATTTTTTTACGACCTTTTATATTCACCCAAATGTATTGTAAAGACGTGTTTTAGATGTAAAATAATGTTAACTTAACGATAAAAATATAAAAATTATGATTAGTTCAATACAAATGACTTTAAACGATATTTAGCGGAATTATCACCATTTTTTACCAAATTTTTTTTCTATTTTTTGTATTCACCAAATGTATTGTAAACACGTGTTTTAGATGTAAAATAATGTGAACTTAACGTTAAAAATATAAAAAGTATGATTAGTTTAATAGAAATGACTTAAGACGATATTTAGCGGATTCATCACCTGTATTTCAAAATTTTTTTACGACCTTTTATATTCACCCAAATGTATTGTAAAGACGTGTTTTAGATGTAAAATAATGTGAACTTAACGATAAAAATATAAAAAGTATGATTAGTTCAATACAAATGACTTTAAACGATATTTAGCGGAATTATCACCATTTTTTACCAAATTTTTTCCCAAATTTTTTTTCTATTTTTTGTATTCACCCAAATGTATTGTAAATACGTGTTTTAGATGTAAAATAATGTGAACTTAACGATCAAAATATAAAAAGTATGATTAGTTCAATACAAATGACTTTAAACGATATTTAGCGGAATTATCACCATTTTTTACCAAATTTTTTTTCTATTTTTTGTATTCACCCAAATGTATTGTAAACACGTGTTTTAGATGTAAAATAATGTGAACTTAACGTTAAAAATATAAAAAGTATGATTAGTTTAATAGAAATGACTTAAGACGATATTTAGCAAATTCATCACCTGTATTTCAAAATTTTTTTACGACCTTTTATATTCACCCAAATGTATTGTAAAGACGTGTTTTAGATGTAAAATAATGTGAACTTAACGATAAAAATATAAAAAGTATGATTAGTTCAATACAAATGACTTTAAACGATATTTAGCGGAATTATCAGTATATTTACCCAATTTTTTCCCAAATTTTTTTTCTATTTTTTGTATTCACCCAAATGTATTGTAAATACGTGTTTTAGATGTAAAATAATGTGAACTTAACGATAAAAATATAAAAAGTATGATTAGTTCAATACAAATGACTTTAAACGATATTTAGCGGAATTATCACCATTTTTAACCCAATTTTTTCCCAAATTTTTTTTCTATTTTTTGTATTCACCCAAATGTATTGTAAACAAGTGTTTTAGATGTAAAATAATGTGAACTTAACTTTCAAAATATAAAAAGTATGATTAGTTTAATAGAAATGACTTAAGACGATATTTAGCGGATTCATCACCTGTATTTCAAACTTTTTTTACGACCTTTTATATTCACCCAAATATATTGTAAAGACGTGTTTTAGATGTAAAATAATGTGAACTTAACGTTCAAAATATAAAAAGTATGATTAGTTCAATACAAATGACTTTAAACGATATTTAGCGGAATTATCACCATTTTTTACCAAATTTTTTCCCAAATTTTTTTTCTATTTTTTGTATTCACCCAAATGTATTGTAAATACGTGTTTTAGATGTAAAATAATGTGAACATAACGATAAAAATATAAAAAGTATGATTAGTTCAATACAAATGACATTAAACGATATTTAGCGGAATTATCACCATTTTTTACCCAATTTTTTCCCAAATTTTTTTTCTATTTTTTGTATTCACCCAAATGTATTGTAAACACGTGTTTTAGATGTAAAATAATGTGAACTTAACGTTAAAAATATAAAAAGTATGATTAGTTTAATAGAAATGACTTAAGACGATATTTAGAGGATTCATCACCTGTATTTCAAAATTTTTTTACGACCTTTTATATTCACCCAAATGTATTGTAAAGACGTGTTTTAGATGTAAAATAATGTGAACTTAACGATAAAAATATAAAAAGTATGATTAGTTCAATACAAATGACTTTAAACGATATTTAGCGGAATTATCACCATTTTTTACCAAATTTTTTTTCTATTTTTTGTATTCACCAAATGTATTGTAAACACGTGTTTTAGATGTAAAATAATGTGAACTTAACGTTAAAAATATAAAAAGTATGATTAGTTTAATAGAAATGACTTAAGACGATATTTAGCGGATTCATCACCTGTATTTCAAAATTTTTTTACGACCTTTTATATTCACCCAAATGTATTGTAAAGACGTGTTTTAGATGTAAAATAATGTGAACTTAACGATAAAAATATAAAAAGTATGATTAGTTCAATACAAATGACTTTAAACGATATTTAGCGGAATTATCACCATTTTTTACCAAATTTTTTCCCAAATTTTTTTTCTATTTTTTGTATTCACCCAAATGTATTGTAAATACGACTTTTAGATGTAAAATAATGTGAACTTAACGATCAAAATATAAAAAGTATGATTAGTTCAATACAAATGACTTTAAACGATATTTAGCGGAATTATCACCATTTTTTACCAAATTTTTTTTCTATTTTTTGTATTCACCCAAATGTATTGTAAACACGTGTTTTAGATGTAAAATAATGTGAACTTAACGTTAAAAATATAAAAAGTATGATTAGTTTAATAGAAATGACTTAAGACGATATTTAGCAAATTCATCACCTGTATTTCAAAATTTTTTTACGACCTTTTATATTCACCCAAATGTATTGTAAAGACGTGTTTTAGATGTAAAATAATGTGAACTTAACGATAAAAATATAAAAAGTATGATTAGTTCAATACAAATGACTTTAAACGATATTTAGCGGAATTATCAGTATATTTACCCAATTTTTTCCCAAATTTTTTTTCTATTTTTTGTATTCACCCAAATGTATTGTAAATACGTGTTTTAGATGTAAAATAATGTGAACTTAACGATAAAAATATAAAAAGTATGATTAGTTCAATACAAATGACTTTAAACGATATTTAGCGGAATTATCAGCATTTTTTACCCAATTTTTTCCCAAATTTTTTTTTTATTTTTTGTATTCACCCAAATGTATTGTATATACGTGTTTTAGATGTAAAATAATGTGAACTTAACGATAAAAATATAAAAAGTATGATTAGTTCAATACAAATGACTTTAAACGATATTTAGCGGAATTATCACCATTTTTTACCAAATTTTTTCCCAAATTTTTTTTCTATTTTTTGTATTCACCCAAATGTATTGTAAATACGTGTTTTAGATGTAAAATAATGTGAACTTAACGATAAAAATATAAAAAGTATGATTAGTTCAATACAAATGACTTTAAACGATATTTAGCGGAATTATCACCATTTTTTACCCAATTTTTTCCCAAATTTTTTTTCTATTTTTTGTATTCACCCAAATGTATTATAAACACGTGTTTTAGATGTAAAATAATGTGAACTTAACGTTAAAAATATAAAAAGTATGATTAGTTTAATAGAAATGACTTAAGACGATATTTAGCGGATTCATCACCTGTATTTCAAAATTTTTTTACGACCTTTTATATTCACCCAAATGTATTGTAAAGACGTGTTTTAGATGTAAAATAATGTGAACTTAACGATAAAAATATAAAAAGTATGATTAGTTCAATACAAATGACTTTAAACGATATTTAGCGGAATTATCACCATTTTTAACCCAATTTTTTCCCAAATTTTTGTTCTATTTTTTGTATTCACCCAAATGTATTGTAAACAAGTGTTTTAGATGTAAAATAATGTGAACTTAACGTTCAAAATATAAAAAGTATGATTAGTTTAATAGAAATGACTTAAGACGATATTTAGCGGATTCATCACCTGTATTTCAAACTTTTTTTACGACCTTTTATATTCACCCAAATATATTGTAAAGACGTGTTTTAGATGTAAAATAATGTGAACTTAACGTTCAAAATATAAAAAGTATGATTAGTTCAATACAAATGACTTTAAACGATATTTAGCGGAATTATCACCATTTTTTACCAAATTTTTTCCCAAATTTTTTTTCTATTTTTTGTATTCACCCAAATGTATTGTAAATACGTGTTTTAGATGTAAAATAATGTGAACATAACGATAAAAATATAAAAAGTATGATTAGTTCAATACAAATGACATTAAACGATATTTAGCGGAATTATCACCATTTTTTACCCAATTTTTTCCCAAATTTTTTTTCTATTTTTTGTATTCACCCAAATGTATTGTAAACACGTGTTTTAGATGTAAAATAATGTGAACTTAACGTTAAAAATATAAAAAGTATGATTAGTTTAATAGAAATGACTTAAGACGATATTTAGCGGATTCATCACCTGTATTTCAAAATTTTTTTACGACCTTTTATATTCACCCAAATGTATTGTAAAGACGTGTTTTAGATGTAAAATAATGTGAACTTAACGATAAAAATATAAAAAGTATGATTAGTTCAATACAAATGACTTTAAACGATATTTAGCGGAATTATCACCATTTTTTACCAAATTTTTTCCCAAATTTTTTTTCTATTTTTTGTATTCACCCAAATGTATTGTAAATACGTGTTTTAGATGTAAAATAATGTGAACTTAACGATCAAAATATAAAAAGTATGATTAGTTCAATACAAATGACTTTAAACGATATTTAGCGGAATTATCACCATTTTTTACCAAATTTTTTTTCTATTTTTTGTATTCACCCAAATGTATTGTAAACACGTGTTTTAGATGTAAAATAATGTGAACTTAACGTTAAAAATATAAAAAGTATGATTAGTTTAATAGAAATGATTTAAGACGATATTTAGCAAATTCATCACCTGTATTTCAAAATTTTTTTACGACCTTTTATATTCACCCAAATGTATTGTAAAGACGTGTTTTAGATGTAAAATAATGTGAACTTAACGATAAAAATATAAAAAGTATGATTAGTTCAATACAAATGACTTTAAACGATATTTAGCGGAATTATCAGTATATTTACCCAATTTTTTCCCAAATTTTTTTTCTATTTTTTGTATTCACCCAAATGTATTGTAAATACGTGTTTTAGATGTAAAATAATGTGAACTTAACGATAAAAATATAAAAAGTATGATTAGTTCAATACAAATGACTTTAAACGATATTTAGCGGAATTATCAGCATTTTTTACCCAATTTTTTCCCAAATTTTTTTTCTATTTTTTGTATTCACCCAAATGTATTGTATATACGTGTTTTAGATGTAAAATAATGTGAACTTAACGATAAAAATATAAAAAGTATGATTAGTTCAATACAAATGACTTTAAACGATATTTAGCGGAATTATCACCATTTTTTACCAAATTTTTTCCCAAATTTTTTTTCTATTTTTTGTATTCACCCAAATGTATTGTAAATACGTGTTTTAGATGTAAAATAATGTGAACTTAACGATAAAAATATAAAAAGTATGATTAGTTCAATACAAATGACTTTAAACGATATT